>NC_045163.1:1982836-1990336 GCF_900700415.2 Clupea harengus | reverse complement strand
GGGGTGATTTTGTGATGATTTCAGTATCTGGCAAGAAGTCCTTGTCTTGTCCCCAAGGTTTATTTACATTATGTAACAACAAACAGAAAAGAAAAATTATAAAAAGATAATGAAAGTGTCAGGGATGAGGCATATTTATGTGTGTGTGTGTGTGTGTGTGTGTGTGTGTGTGTGTACATGTGTTTGCATTTGTGCGCCTGTGGTGGGGGTTCATTTCATCAAAAACATGAAGATGAGAGGCTTTTAAAGATTATGATGCTTGCTCCTCATCGCAATCTATGCTCAGTTCTTTTTTGAAGATTTGAAGATTTTTGCTTGTAAGTTGATTTGTTGGAAGTACAGCATGTTTCCAGATCACCAAACTAAATGTTATGCAATATTGTAGTCTGTCGCACTTAAATTATAAGGTTGTCATTTTCAAAAAAGGAATGATTTCTGTAAATAATGCACAGTGGCATGGAAGATGGCTATTTCTATTGATCTGGCAGTCCCATAGTTGAATTTGGGTAAGGCAAGATATTTCCTGACCAAAAAGACAGAGGCTGATGAATGGACTGCTCATATCTTAGACCTTTTTATCATTCTACACTTAAAGCTCTTGCGGTGAGAATTGTCTTGCCTCTTTCCGCAGCTAATGTGGAGAAATGATCAGAATAAGGTGCACATTTAGAACACTCTAAAGCATTTCCTTGCTCTGATTTAAAGTAAGTTCAATATTCATTACTCAACTACTACAGTGCATTTTACTGGGGCCGTGGCCTAATGGGCTTTCCATTGATTACCTTATCTTTAATTTATTATCTTCTTACCCACAAAAACACTATCATCCTCTAGTACCAAGGTCAGTTTTGCTTGGAAGGACACCTAACAGCTAAATCAAAGAAGGCAAGCAAAACTTATGGTGTCCGCACTGAAAATAGAGGAAGACAATATATTTTTCACAGGCTGATTTGTATTACTATAAAGTTCTGTCGTTCAGTGATGCTAGTACTGCCCATAAACTATGTTATAATACTTTACAGGACTACTGATCTGAGGAAAGAATTGATCAGTTTTTGTGTGAATTGAAGTTATTAGTTTGATGCTGAGATATACAGCAGAGGTTACACCAGAGATATACAGCAGAGGTTTTGGTCCCTAAATATGCGACCTATGGAGGAGACAGGGAGGTGGTGGAGTAAGTGAGATGCTGCTAGGGGCACACAGAGGGTGAGTCAGTATAGATGGAACACATGGGACAGTTGGTGGACTGTGTGGGCTCTTTCTCCCAGACCAGGCTGTCCAAAACTGCATGTGGCGAATCAATGGCATAGTCAAACAGTCAGCAACAGAATGAGCTGTTTAGGCAGTCTTTGTGATGTTGTGTTTCAGATAATCACCATTCTGCTGTTGAAACAGCACATGGTTTAATGCAGAGGAGGCATCTTGATTGGCTGAATCACCGGCAGTAGATGTAGCGATGGAGCCGGTCCTCTGGGCCTCGTTCTCTCTGTCGCTCGGCGGGGGGGTTCAGTCGAGTTTCACACCCTCTGAAAGGGCCAGTGATGTCACATGCAGGATTTATTTCACGGAGGGGTGCAAACAGAAGGGTTCTTGTTAATGGTGAAAAGCTGCCGAAAGGAAAAAGAAATACTGTGAGTCATATTTCCTGCTCTTGAGATTGATTCTGCCTCATTTAGTTGGTTGGATTCTTGGGTTTTTGACCCAAGGCACATCTGGCTCAAGCATGCAAGCCTTGAAAACAGCTGAAGTCAAATAGCCAACGCTACTGAAAACAGCTGAAGTCAAGTAGCCAACACTACTGAAAATTGCCCTGCGTTTCCAGTCTGTCTCTGATAGCCCACTCAAGGCAACTATTGTTTCTGTAACAAAAGAGTATTAAGGGGATTTTAAGCCAAAGCCATTTTCCTGGAAACAGTTTGTCATCCGCCAACATAATAACCAGTGGTGGACTTAATCCAGGCAAATTAGTCTCTTGCTAATCCTTCATAACCTTTCGTGGAGGTCAACCATTGGTGTGTCTAATTTAAAAATGGAGATCGTACATTTGATGATCCTGCAAATTCCACTTACCTCTGCTGACAGAGGGTAAGGCGCGCTAAATGTGTTTTTATATCTTAAGCATGATGGCAGTCGAGTCCTCCAGGCTGAGAAGGTCTCACCACTCTCACTCTGCACTGCCAGGGTGATGTGCAAGGTATTAAAGGATTGCCTCCTCAACCCTACAATAGAGGGTGCCATGTAACAGTAGTTAAAAGCCATGAGCAAATCCTCTCTTGTGCAAATATGAGAGCTACCAGTACTATCCTCTCAACACCAGCAAAATGCACAACTTGGTATCAGTTAAGAAAAATGTACCGACCACTACCTCATTTTGAAACATTTGATTCTCGTTCTGTCTACGTCTCTGTTTTGTCTGTGCGAGTGCATAGAGATTCTGTGTCAATTCACTGTTATGTTGATCTTGTTAATGAAAAGACAGAAAGGCTGTCTATTGTGTATTTGGGCCAGCACCTCGTGTGATAAACCCTTTAATTATGATTAGCGGGGCTTTGTACACACATCTATGCAGGGAAACCATTGAAGTACCCTGTCTAATCCATCGGCATTATTGGACAGTGGTTATAAACATGCTCGAGGGGGGAACAGGGCTACAGTAAAGAAGGCCAACAACAACTAATTATCACAGCAGGAGTAGCTCACAGACTTATCAGTGTACACACGTGCACAGCCATAAACTGAACATGATCTGTCAAGTCATGTGAGGACTGAAGGGGATAGTAGGTAGTTTCAGCAGGAATATGCACTGCGTCAAAAACTGTCATCCTGTAAGGACAGGACAGGGGGTGTAAAGAGTCTTCAGGATGAAGAGGTTTGGCGTCAAGGTTATTCAAGGTGACAGCCGGTGCAGGTGCAGCCTGACAGAGGCTGTTTAGGCCATGTGAAGGCAAACACAAGAGGAAGCTTGACGCCATTCTCATCTCGTTTTGAGTCTTTGGTTGCTCCTGCCTCCCTTCCGTTCCCCTCTCTGTCTATGTTGTTGTGTTTTCAATTATCAGGCGTTGATGCAGCATTCACAGACAGGCTGTCAGGGGCTCTTCATATCTGTGGAGTGGTGTGAAACATTAGCAATTCAAATAAGCCCATGTGCTCTTTCCTGTTTATCACTTTTTTCAGGGGTCCTGCAGGGATATCTGCTTCCGCCCTCCGCTTTCTCTCTCTCTGTCTCTCTCTCTCTCTCTCTCTCTCTCTCTCTCTCTCTCTCTCTCTCTCTCTCTCGTTTCCCCTCCATGCGTAGTTCTCTTGTGTGCGTCTGAGTGTGTAATCAAACAGCGTTGCATCCGTAGGAAAAGAGGATGAAAAGGCTTGAGTTGGGAAAAGCTGTTGAAACTTCCAGCCCTCGGAGCCAGCTGCAGCTAATTTTAGCGTCCCCTCCTGTGCCGTGCCGTGCCGTGGCGGGCCCATGCAGAACGGCGGCGAGAGATTAATGGCGTTACGGCGCCGCTACAGCGCAGGGCCTCAGCTGCCCCGGCTGAACTCCACGTGCCCCGCCTCTGCCCCTGGCATGGCCTTGGCCTGGGCCCCGTGCAGTGCCATGTCAGCAGCGGCCTCTGCGGGATGCCACCTACAGAGGGGCAGGGCTCGGCACCCGCTCGGCATCCGCCGGTCACCCGCCCGCCCGGCCTCCTTTATCCTCCCCGACTCTCCTGCACCTCTCTGCTCCAAGCGCCCTGCCTGTCACATTGTCTTATGGTGCAGCGTCATGGTCAAGAGTCCAGCTGAGAGGCTGTAGGGGTTCTCTGCTGGGTCTGTGGCAGAGGGGCAGGTCCGAGGGGACATAGAAAAGGGACACTGAGAGAGAGGGGGGGGGGGGGTAAGGGGAAAGTAAGGTGATTCTGACGCCCTGAAAGTAAAATCATCAGAGAGAAATCCCCATCATAGTCGGATGGACACTGAGAGATAGAGAGAGAAGTACTTTTATGATAAATATAAATGTATGACCAAGATCAGTGCTTATTTAGATGCCACAATCTTACTTAAAAAGAAACGTAACATTAACTACAAAATGAAAGACATAGCATTATTCATAAATTGAAGGTTAGTATACTGAATTGATTGTCAAATTGAAACATTCTAAATTTGATAAGTGGATACATTATTTGACAACGTACTTTATGTAAAACAATTACTGTAATATTTAAAATAGAAGCAGCAAATATGTCAATATCTCTCTATAATGTTCTAATGAAAATGGCTTGCTGTGTTGAATCATATTTATATTACTTTTACATTTATTAAAGTGACAAAGGATTTAATATATGGTGTTTTCTTCTCATTTCTAAATGTTCAATGATTTAACTAGCAGGCAGTTTATTTATTTCAAATGAAGGACTCAACTGATTTCTTTTCTCATACTTCCCATTTGAGCTCATTGTCATGATTAGTCGGATTGTCCTACACAAACCCATAGAAAATGTCAATTGTAGACTTGGGGGAAGAAGTGGGGATGTTTTATTTTCTAAACCTGGACACTCTGTACTACAAGCCATTTAGAAGGCTATGGCTGAACAGCTGACCCAGAGTAGAGAGTCCATTGTGTAAGTGATGTTTGCCCTTGTCTCAGTAACCTTGAGTGTAAATCAATTTCCTGCTACGTCATCACCTTTGCCATGGGAGCCCTTTGTGCCGTGGCTCACCTCCATGTGAGGACCACAGCACGTTCCCGTCAGTGCAAAGGTCTGTTATTTCCCTGATGAATGCTAACGCTGGTGTGCCTCCACCGTTGGCTATCTTTCTGCACCAGAGGGGAAGCAGGATATTTAATACGGTGCTGTGGATGTGGACTACTGGGGTGTAAACATGGAGGATTGGCTTCTAGATAATTGGTTGGGAAACTGCCCTGAAGCTTAAGCAGCAGAAATGCAGGCAGAGATGTCTGGAGTTGCCAGGTGTCAGTGTACCCAATCTGCACCACAACACCGTGCCCTCTTGGAGGTCTTACCCAACGGCTGTTATTAGCAGGAATGTAGATACGTATGTTATACTTTTTATGTTTTTTGTGACCACATGATCACACGTTTAACAAGTTAATGTAAAATATCAAAGAAATATATTACAATGTCATAATTTAAAAAAAACATGCATGACCATTGTAAGATATCAAGCTAATAAAGGAGAAATTGTATCCTTTTGTCAAATTAAACCTGCTAAGAGGGAAGGATGAACGGATGCTGAGATTCGAATGATGGGGTGGAGATAGAGTCTAATCTGTGATGACATATAATTGTCGTATAATTATTTCTTGACATTTTGCATTACATTTAAGACAGTATTAACTATTCTATCACTGTCAGTCAACATACGGTTCTTTGTGGTTTTCATATTTCATAATGCATGGACTGCGGTCCCTATGACCATAGTACATCAACTTGGGAGAAATCTGCTTCAGTGCTGATTAAAAGGAGAACTTGAGTAAAATTAAAGGTCACAAGCCTCCCTTGTCTGTGGGATTTTTTGTGTGTAAAATTAACTCCCTAATCCCTCATTGCTCTGTGCTAAGCCATACCATAGGAACCTGTTACAATAGGCATAAAATCCATGCCTCAGTGAGTTCATGAAGAAAGCAATCTTGTCACTTTAAAAGTAGATAGCAATTACCCCAACACTCAGATAAGACAGCCCACTATACATTCTGGCATGTGGATTTCTGAAAACAGTTTTTATCATGCAAAAACAGCAGAGCTCTTTCTTCCCAGTTAAAGAATCATGTTTTGGCCAAAATGGGGAGTATAATAAGCTGAAAAAAGAATGGATTTTCTATGCAAATGAGAGGGCCTGAATTTATGACCCATTCACAGCCGCATGAGAGACTTGGCTTTGTCCAGAACTAATGTCACCAACCGTTTTTACACGGACTCATTCAACCATGGTGCAGATTGCACTCTTTTATAAAGATCCCTGGTTGGATTCAAGCACAATGTATGAGGTATTGGTCTAATCTCGATTCGTGCTAGCATCTCATCTTTTCTTCACAATCGGAAGAAGTGTGTGGTGAGGACGCCAACCTCACCATCAGACTGGCATAATCTGCCAAACCAATCTCTGCTTAATTGTCTTAGATAGAGAGTGTGATTTATTCTGTTCTTCTTTATTCTTAATTGTCTTAGATAGAGAGTGTGTGTGAGATCTCTTTATGGCAAAAATGAAACACTGTTTTGGTGGACGGAAATCAAATGGGAGTGGATTTATTCTCAGATGAGTTGTGGCAGTGATAATTGGTTGTTTATTACTTATTTGCTTTAAGACATCCCTTTGGAGCTGGAATTTGAACCAAATCTGCCCCTTCCCCTCTCCCTCCCTCCCCCTCTCCCTCCCTCCCTTGGTCCTATTTTCATCTGACTTTTTACTTCCTTGATAAAAATAGACTGGTTTTGTCCTCAGTCCAGTCTGAGGCTCAAAGTAAGGTCGATTGCTATTTGCTAACTTTAGGGGTTCTGGGGGAAATGTAAGGCCCCATCTCACTGATCTCCATTGCTTTATCAGAGCAATCAGGCTGTGCCATCTACGCTCCAGATGTCTGTGTGATCTGTATCCTATGGGCGTGAAATACTCGTTTAGACGTGATTGGTTGTTTGATGGATCTTTAATTGACATGCATGCTCACTGTCTAGATGCGATCAATAGAACATAAGGACGCAGCCAGAATCTTGAGCATCAGAACATCATGTACATCATAAGTAGCAGACGAGTGTCATAACCTGAAGCACATGTAAGAGTTGATCGTTCTGGTCAGGCCTGTGGAGTCGTTGAGTTTTCTGTCTAGAATAGTGTGCCTGCTTGTACGTGCGTATGTTACTGAGTGTCAGTATTGAAGCTTATATCACAAATGTTCAGTGCAGTCTTTACAATATTATTGAATTAATATTAAATTATTAAATTATTAAATGATTTACCAGAACAAATAGGAGATCATTTATTTAGTTACTGAAATGTTCTAGAGACATCTCTACATAGATGAACTGAGGAAGGACTGCATCTGTTGCGCATACATAAATACTTTACAAGGTTGTCACAGTTGTGTTTGGTGTCAGTCATGATTGTTTCACAATCACTGAGACAAAAAACATGTTTATGTATCATTGCACACGATTACACATTTTCACTTCTTCATTTAATTTTTTTGAACGAACAACCGTGTGTTTCCCAGTTCAGTAACTTTGTTTGTATTCAAATGGAGATCTCTTCCTTTATGTCTCACTTTGCCTCTTTATTTTCTCTCTCTCGTGTTTCAGATTTTCCATATGACCTATGACCTGGCCAGTGCGGTGGTGAGGATCTTTAATCTCATCGGGATGATGCTGCTGTTGTGCCACTGGGACGGCTGTCTGCAGTTCCTCGTGCCTCTCCTGCAGGACTTCCCCCCAGACTGCTGGGTGTCCCTAAATGGCATGGTGGTAAGTGTCACACTCTTTTCACTCCGGCTTTTCCTTTCCACTGGAC
>NC_045163.1:1467836-1667836 GCF_900700415.2 Clupea harengus | reverse complement strand
TCGCGCTCTCTCTCTCTCTCTCTCTCTCTCTCTCTACTGCTCTCTCACTCTCTCTCTCTCTCTCTCTCTCTCTCTCAGGCCTTGAAGAACTCACACAGAACAGGGCTTGCTTGCTGCTTATGTAACCAGGGTATGGTATTGATTAGAGCTATATTTCTCCCCTTTTGGTCCGGAGACTGGGCTCTAGCCTGTTGTTTTGGTAGTGGGCCTCGTATTCTTCAGTGATGAATGAGTGCAAGGGCCTGCCTTTGAAGAGAGGAGTATGTGAAGGATGTGACTCATCTCGCAAGCCACTTTTCCGTCCTTAGTGGCTGTCGTAACCTCAAGCGGTTGAAAGTAGTAATGGTGGAGAAATGTTCCGTCATTGTTTTCATGCTGGCAATTGAATGTTGACATTGCTGTATGGCTGCCTGTGTGTGAATAACGCTTCACTGCTCTCCTCTCCTCTCCTCTCCTCTCCTCTTTTGCTTTCTATTTCACTCACTCCTTCTGTCCCTTGCTCTCTCTTGGTCTTGCTCACTCTGGTGCACACACACACACACACACACACACACACACACACCAACACAGTGTTGCGTTCTCGCGGAGCAACTGAAACTCTTAAAACCCTATGCTGGCAAAATACAGTAGGTCAAACGGAAGTCATTTTTAAAAATGTAAGCAGTGTGCCTCAAACGTTTACCCCTTATCTGCCTCTCGAGTGTTCAGGATCAGTGAACAGTGATCATTGTGGAATTAGTGTGTGTGTGTCTATGTCTGTGTCTGTGTTTCTATGTCTGTGTGGGTGTGTGTGTGTGTGTGTGTGTGTGTCTATGTCTGTGTCTGTGTTTCTATGTGTGTGTCTATGTCTGTGTCTGTGTTTCTATGTCTATGTGTGTGTGTGTGTGTGCCTCAGTCTTCTGTTTTAGGAGTTGTAATATTGGGGACATTCGCAAAGAGAGAACATTAATGCTAGAAATGTCTAAATAGCGCTTAGCAATGGTCGCACAAGTACACGTAAAAGAAATGAAAATGATATTCATGACAGTCATGAAATAGTTGGAAACACGGTGTCTCCGATTCTTTTGCGAATTTTTGATTTATCTGTAGATAATCTTTCTTTACAAACACAAATCATTTCCATCTGTAATCAGCCTAAACTAACGCTACCTCTCTGTTTTTAAATTTCTATGGTTTTATTGTTGCGTTGGGTTCCTCTCCAGAAGTCCCAGATTTGGCCCTACCCCACTCCAGGACCAAACGGAGGCTATCTGGGCCATGGCCCCAGTCCAGACTCACACATGGAAACAAACCAGTCTGAGGCTGTGGTTCCCCCAGACACTGGAGTTCTACCCCATAGTGGAAATACGCCACTTGAGTCTTTGATGTTCTTTTTCCTGGTATAGAGGGAGCATATGCTATGTAGATCAGAGCACCACGTGCACATACAGACTGCTAGCCTTGTTTCCCTACCCTTTTATTTCTCTTTTGAACCTCTGCCTCCATTTCTCTCTTAATTTGACTCCTCTCCCCTCCCCTCCCCTCCCCTCCCCTCCCCACACCAGTCCTCTCTTTTACTCCATGTCATGTCTTCGCATGTGGTAGTTCACTGTTGACAGGGCAGGATGGAAGGTGCATATATTTGAGATCTAAAATGACAGAGAACAGTCCAGAACATAGACATGATTGACTAATAGGTCAAGTTAGGTCATTCAAAGGTTCAATGAAGCATGAATGTTTCAGAATAGGTTGATATTGTGTTGAAAGTTTGGTGTTTGGGGAGTTTGACAGGTGATTTTAAAATATGAAAAGCTGGAAACTTTCATGGAACACAGAAAACTTCTCTTTGGCAGCTATGACCTTCTGTCCTGAAAGGTTTATTTGACAGACCTCAGGTGATTTAATTGTGAACAGTGTCCAGAGGGAGAAAAGTTATCATCTTTGATTGAAGGCCTCAGAAATTTGAAACATATCAGAGTTTTGGCATTCCATTTGAATGCTTTACCAAAAGACGTTAGCTAACTGTCTGGGTCAGCAAATGTAATGCATTTAACATGATGTTTTCCTTCTCTCTCTCTCTCTCTCTCTCTCTCTCTCTCTCTCTCCATCTCCTCTCTTCCCTCCCTCTGCCTGAGTGATTGAACTCTCTACTGTAACCCCTCCAGATTAAGGGCAGTAATCTGTTTTTAAGTGGCAGTGAAAGGGGAGCAGTGTTGGGCCATGAGGCTCCTGTATGAGCGGGGCATCTGGATCATCCGCCGGTGCCCTGAGTGACAGCCAGCCTTAGAGCGCGGCTAATGAGCGTGTCCATGCTGAGCTAGCGTCGCTAGGCCCAGGCAGCCCTGCTCCACCAGAAGGCCCCTATCGTTTGCCTGTTCTCCCAGCCAATTACATCCCATTACAGGCCTCTCCTCCACCAGCCTTGCGCACTCACAGGCCTTTAACAAGCTTGTTTTTCCCTTGTTGATTTCCTTGTCCTGCTCTGGTTATGGCTGCAATGGGGTAGTCAGATTCAGTCTGTAACTCTTCCAGACCTTAAAATCTAATATTCAGAAAAACAAAATATTGCCTGCACTGTGTTATGTATTATGAAATAATCCCATGAAGTCTGTGTAACACATGGCTGAAATGGAGGTCTGATGTGTAATAGGGAGAGGGTTATAGAACAGAATAGAAAAGCCCTTATTGTCGTTGTATTAATACAACGAAATTTTGAGTGCTTCTCCTGTTGTTTGACTAATAAAGGTTCTGTTATTTATCTGTAGGGCGGAGCGCGGCCCATCGTGTCCTGGAGCGCTACAGGGCCCGCTCTCAGGAGCATGCTGGACTGAACCGAGGCCTGAGCCGCTCCATGAGCTCGCTGCCTGTGCAGGAGGTGCTCCGGGCGGACGACAGCGCTCTCCACTACCCCCCGTCAGAGTTCCACCCGGGTTCCGAGTCCTCCGCCGAACTCTACCCCAACCTGCTGTCCCAGACCCACGCCCAGCCCCAGCCACAGGCCCGCGGCCGGCTGACCGACACCGGCAGGAAGGCCCCGTCCCAACGCAGCGAGCAGCGCCGCAAGAACTGGGCGTCGGCCGTGGACCTGGCCTGCCTGGACCCGGAGATGCTGCACTGGGGGGGCCTGGAGGAGGCGCGGAGGGGCAGCAGCGCTCTGAGCACCCGCTCCGCCGGACGCCACCGCTCCGCCTCCCGCCCCAAGGAGGGCCGCCACTCCGACTTCAGCGGGCTGCAGCACCCGAGGGCCCACCACCTGCCGGCGCTGTCCGTCAGCTCGGCCCTCAGCAGCGCCTACGATCGCATCCGCGAGAGGCAGAGGAAACTGCACGCGCTGCAGCAGGCCATGGATGGTGAGTACTGCTGCTGCCGCTGCCTAATGTGCAGGAGAGGGTGGGTCCCCTCGCATGTGCTGCTCATCACTAGCGGTTGGTTGTTTTTCTGAAGCGTTTCTGGTTCGCAGAACACAGATGTAGGATTAGTCTCCAGTGACGGGAGAGGGCTTGACCACGGGTTTACTGTGGCAGTCACCTTCTGATGGGGAGGGTTAGCCCTGACGGGATTCTTCAGAGTGGCTTGTTCGTCAGAGAGTGAATCATGAGAGAGTGGTGGTTTCCAAATTCCTGCAACCAATTAGAGATGGCTTGCTAATTCCAGTATAGAAGTGCTATCACACTGCTGCCTAAGCTGCTCTCACACAAACAGCCACACAAACACAGAGCACACCCATGCACACTTGCCAAGAACTGCTCACATTTGACACTGTGCAAAATTGTGTTAAGCTGACTGCTTGGGTCTTGTGCCAGGAGACCAGCAGTGTAGGAGCACTCTTCCTTCTCTGCGAATCTGAATTCAGAGAAGTCTGCTCAGAATGCCACCAGTCACACGCACGTACGCACGCCGTCAGCGCTCCCGTCCCAGGGCCGACTGCTCCAGGTCTGGCCACCATCTGCTGCCTGATGTGGCCTCACACCAGAAACCCCCATCCTCGCAGGACCCAGCTTCCTCCAAGCCAGCTCATTTGGTAGCTATTTATAACAGCGGCTCAGCCCAGGTGCTCAGCGGCCCAGAACCTCCGTCTGAACCAGAACCGGAGGCCTTTCCCTCTCCCCCTGGTGGTGCTGCGTCAGCGTTGGCCCTCTGCCCCCGCTGAAAGGAGCCCTTATGGGTGGACCCATCGCATTCATTTACTATGAGGATTTAAGAGGAGCTACTGTGCAGCGATGCTAATGGGAGGGAGGTGTGTCTCTTTTGTGTGCGTGTGTCCGTTCGGGGCTCTGTGGAAGTAAGGGCCCACTGTTGGGGTTTCATGGCTGGCTGGCGGGTGATAAGAAAACAAGCAGGCCAGCGAGACGCCACGCTGACGCGCAGGAATGTCCACTGCCATTAAAATGGAGTCGGCCCGGCCGCTCATGATGGTCGAACCCAAATATTTTCCTTTTCCCCTGGCCGTTTCGCTGTGAATGGAGGTAATTGAGCACAGACCATTTGTAGGGGCCTCCAAAATGTGTTGCTTGGCAGCTTTTCTTTGCGTTGTGTTTCTCTTGTGTTTTTCCTCCCGGTTTTCTTTCTTTCTTCCTGTCTATTTCTGTCTGTTTTTCTCTCTCTCTCTCTCTTTGTTTTGCTGTCTTTTGTATGCTGTCGTTGTTGTTGTTCAGAATGATGGCAACACTGGATGCCCCGGCCTCTTCTGCCTCCCAGATTTGAATGCTCTTAAGCTTCCCTGCCCTCTCTTTCTTTCTTTCTTTCTTTCTTTCTTTCTTTCTTTCTTTCTTTATTCCTTCCTCTCATTTGCTCTCTCTCTCTTTCTTTCTCTCTCCCCCTCCCTCCCTCCCTCTCTCTTTCCTGTGCCCTCACCCCCTCCCCTCTGCATAGGCCAAGGTGCTTCCATTAGGCCCCTGCTTCCTGCACACCCTGCAGGCGGTAATAGGAGTCATGTGTCTTGAATGAGGGCATTCCAAATGTTATTGGACTTCCCGCTGCCTGCCGCTGGGTCATGTGACTGGGCTGGGCCGGGCCGGGCTGGGTCGGGTCGGGCCCGGGCGGAATGGAGTGGGCGAAGGTGGGGAGAGCAGAACCCATGGGGTGAAGGGAAGAGTGTGTGAGTGTGTGCGAGTGTGTTTGGGGGATGGGCTGTAGACTGGAGGTACTAAAGAGAGGAATGGTGGTCGAGAGTGAAGGACTTCCTAGAGATGAAGTGAAAAGGTCTCCCAGGGCTAAGGTCAAAGGTCATAATGTCTTCTTCATTCTTCCTCGATCCTTGGCAGTGAGAGAAATACTTTACCCAAGGAAATTAGAAATGAAACCATAACACCAGCTGCTCTCTTTAAAGACACAGTCGTTATATTGAAAGCCCAGTCACCTGGCATTAATGGCGAGCAGCCATGTTTCTGTACAGCTCAATTTGGACCAGTCTCTCTCTCTCTCTCTCTCTCTGTGAGCCGGGCCTGACACATGGACTGAAACCCAGATGGCCTGTGCGTGCCTGTGGGGCCTCATCAGAAATGCCGTCACTCACAGGAAGCCAACCTACCCTTGGAGTTCTCTCCATCTCATCTCCACTCCGTCACCAGGACTAAAACTTCAGCTCCACCCTTCGAGTTCTCTCCATCTCCACTCCTTCAGCTCCACCCTTCGAGTTCTCTCCATCTCCACTCCGTCACCAGGACTAAGACTTCAGCTTCACCCTTAGAGTTCCTAAATTTCCCTCGGGATTAATAAAGTATCCATCTATCTATCTATCTGTCCAGCTCATCTCCACTCCTTCACCAGGACTAAAACTTCAGCGCCACCCTTAGAGTTCTCTCCATCTCATCTCCACTCCTTCACCAGGACTAAAACTTCAGCTTCACCCTTGGAGTTCTCTCCATCTCCACTCCGTCACCAGGACTAATCCTTCAGCTCCACCCTTCGAGTTCTCTCCATCTCATCTCCACTCCTTCAGCTCCACCCTTCGAGTTCTCTCCATCTCCACTCCGTCACCAGGACTAATCCTTCAGCTCCACCCTTAGAGTTCTCTCCATCTCATCTCCACTCCGTCACCAGGACTAAAGCTTCAGCTGTGTCTCTGAAGCTTCTGCCCTGCTGCTCCTAGCTATGACAGCCACTGGGAGCCTTATAATGAGATGATTGATTCGCTGCAAATTCAGTTTGAGGTTTTTCCTGGAGTGGCCGAATGGCATGAATGATGAAATGATATTAGCGTTATGAATGTACTGTACGTACTGGTTATGTAACGGCAGACGCTAATGGCTGCTCTGGATTCGAGGAAAATCGCAGGGCTTCTGGCGAAGGATGCGTGGAGCAGGAAATAGCTGGGAGCTTTCTCACAGGTTTAGAGTTCAGTATGGAGGAAAAGGCTGCCTTCTACCTTCTCCTCAGGTTCCTGGAATATTACGTGTGTGTGTGTGTGTGGTGTGTGTGTGTGTGTGTCTTCCCCTTGGGGCGAGCAGTCTGTAAATGTGTGGGCCGCTCCTCTGAAATCTCTGCAGGCTCCTCTCTGTAGGCCGGAGAACAAACACTCCAAACATCACATGAGGGTGGTCTGCTTACGCCTTACGAAGACGCTGAAACACTATCACAGCCCAGAAGAGTGTGTTGTCCTAACATGTCTGAGAAGTTCAGTGCAAGCTGTGGAATTTAAATCAAACCAAAATGTTTGCATGTAGCTGGTAACACCCCCAATTTCTCTTTGATATGAAAAGGACCGTCTCTGCACAAACCATATTTGGAAAGGAAACGCCTGCTGCCGCCCCGCCCCACCCCACCCCCACCACTGTAGTTTGTCTGTGATTCTGTGTTAAGGGGGAGGGCGGTCGCTGCCTGCCATGAATGGACTTCCACAGACAGCCCCGTCCTGCTGCCCCAGTCCTGTGAATCAGCTGCTAATTGCTTCATTAATCTCCTTATTTATGGAGGGGAGGGGCGGAGGGGGGGAGGGGCTGCCATTGTGCTCCTCTGCAGTCAGAATCAGGCCAGCAAGAGAAGGGTGAAAAGGAATGAGAATGTGTGCAGCGTCAGATTGGGTGGAGGAGAGAGAATGAGAGTGACCCAGAGAGAGAAGGAATGAACAAACAGAATGCCATGAATGACAGAGGGACAGACTGAAAACAACGGGCAGAGCGTCAGGCAGGGACAGAAAGAGGGCCAGCAGAAGAAAGATACAAATTGAAGCAGAGCGAGAGAAAGGGAAGAGGGAAGAATAGAGGGGGACGACAGACGATGGGAGGGATTGGATGCAACACATAAAGAGGGAGGGAGAACAAGAAAGATGGCACCTAACACTGGTAGAGAGAGAGAGAGAGAGAGAGAGAGAGTTATGGAGAGAATGATAGTGTCTGGCTCTCATCTTAGTAATTGCCCAGCACAGCACTGGTTGGCCTTGACCTACTCTGTGGCCGTCCGTCACCCTCTTGTTGACATGGAGCTCAAGATGCGTTCACATAGCCTGTGCTCTCCTGCATAGAGGAGCTCCTGAAGAGTGTTAGATGGCTGAGCTCAAGATGCATTCTCATAGCCTGTGCTCTCCTGCGTAGAGGAATCAAAGCTCCTGAAGAGTGTGAGATGGCTGAGCACAAGCAGGAGCAGCGGGGCTGTGGAAACAGCTGGGTCTGCAGCCGAGCCCTGAGCCACGGACGGATGCTCTGCTCCAAACATCTGTCTGACTCCTCAGCCTGTGGGACTTTCTTTTTTCTGTAGCATTTTAAATGGTGTGAGAGGTGGATGGGATCATTCTTACACACAAAAGTATCTCTGTGTTCAGATAGTCACACCACACTCTGAACACGCTGATGTTTCCCAGCGAGTGAGCGAGCTCCATGTTCTCCCGGTTATCTCTTTTCCTTGTGTTGGCACTGAGGCTGGTCCCGTGGCTGATTACAATTCAATGTGAACACAACAGCTCTCTTCCCTCCTAACAATTCGGTGGCGCTCTGACCCCGGTCAGTCTTTTAAATGTGTCCTTCATCCATTTTATGGTGCTGCGTAGATTTACAATCCATAAAGAGTGTCTTCCTGTGAATTCAATCAAAGCCTTCCGAGGAAGGGGGGTGTTGGGGGAGGGATGCTCCAGTCATGCCTCTGAAAGCTCTAGCGGTGTTCTGCCAACACCTTCATACTTTTATACTTCGGAGGTTACAGGATGCAGTGATGACATAATCCCTCTTCAAAATCTCTAGAGCATGTCGCATCTCTCTCTCCCTGCTTCTCTCTGTCTTCTTCATCTCTCTCTCCCTCTCTCCCTGCGTCTCTCTGTCTTCTTCATCTCTCTCTCCCTCTCTCCCTGCTTCTCTCTGTCTTCTTCATCTCTCTCTCCCTCTCTCCCTGCTTCTCTCTGTCTTCTTCATCTCTCTCTTCCTCTCTCCCAGCATCTCTCTGTCTTCTTCATCTCTCTCTCCCTCTCTCCCTGCTTCTCTCTGTCTTCTTCATCTCTCTCTCCCTCTCTCCCTGCTTCTCTCTGTCTTCTTCATCTCTCTCTTCCTCTCTCCCTGCTTCTCTCTGTCTTCTTAATCTCTCTCTCTCTCCCCTTAGTTCTTTCCCTCTCTCTGCTCTCTGCTCTTACTTGGCCTTAAGCTGTGAGTCACAGGGTTTTCTGCTACATGACTAACAATGGGCCCCAGAGTTGTGCTTGAGAAGTGAGTGTGAGTGTGTGGGTGGGTGGGTGGCAGGTCCTTTCATAATGAAAGCTTGAGAGAACATGTGCCATAACTTTCCCCTCCTGACGGATGTATCCTCCCCCCGCCTACCATCTCTCAGTCAGGTCTTTGTGCTCATTCACTGATCATGGGAATGATCCTCTCCTTTCCCAGGGTGCACGCCAAACTATCAACAACAGAGCTCACCTTACTGCTCTGCATGGAGGTGATGGATGGACTGTCATTCTGTAGTCTAAGTAGCAGTAGGAGTTAAAAATATCTCTGCTGAAGTGAAAAACAAACAAGCAGGACGCATCATGAGGTTAAAACAAAGGAGGTGTCGCAAGTTTCTTTGTGGTTTCTGGTTATCTGAGAAGACCGGTTTCTTTGGTTTGCCATAGTTTTCTCTGTGTGTCACGGATGTCATGAACCAGTGGTGACCGAGAGAACCTCCATGTAGTCTTTGACAGTCAGATCTTTGTGACCACGTCCATTTGTCTTTTCTGGAACGCCATGGAGTATACAGTACCAGATTGGCTGCTTACAGTAAAATCCCATGTCAAATCCTTCCATTGTTTATTTAAGGCAGCCTTTCGAAACTCTTAAGCCTAAACCAGAGCCCAAGAATGTCACCTATGTTGACTGAGAGTTAAAGATTTGTGCTCAGACCTGATGTACTGGTTCTGCTTAAACATTTCCCAAGAGAAGAGAAGAGAGCAGATGGCTGACAGACTTTTCCATTGCTTCAGAACAAGAGAAAATGTCTTGAAGATGGATTGATGTGGGAGACACTGAGTACTAGGAGGTGTACCGTGGTGTTAAGTCCGTCACTGCCATTACCATCATAACAGCCCCCCTCCCCATTTGAGAGTTTCATCCTCATGTAGTTTGTGGCTTGTTCTGTGGTCTTGTGTACATGTATCCGACATTTTCTTTCTTTCTTTCTTTTCGATGTACACAGTACAAACATGTTTTTTTGTTCTCTCTCCACACAAGAAGAACAAAACAATTCTACATGCCCGGACCACTGTACTGAGCACAGCCTACACACATTTAGCAAGAGCATTACGTCATTGGAACCTTCTGGTCAACTGACCATTCATTGCTTGGAAAACACAAAAGTTCAAATGTAAATATTGCATTCAAATACTCGAATACAACTATAAATGGCTGTTTCGTTTGTGATTGCAACCAATTGTCATGACTACACATCATAGCTGTATTAACAGACAAGCTAGACATGCCACGCCGAAATAGTTTTAATTATGTTGATTTTTTAAATTTAATTTAAACTCTTTCGGCTCAACAATGTCAACATATTAAGGGACAAGTAAAGTCAAATGAATGAACTAGAGGAGCACTCGGAGAGGGCAGACCTCTACGAAGGCCGAATGCCGTTTCTTGCAACGTTAGCGAAAGTGAAACAAAATTCGTGGATACACCCCATGATTCTGATTCACTTTTCCTTGGCCAATGCTACACATTTCCAGCAAGTTTCATGAAAATCGGGCTGACAGTTTTTATGAAATCCTTCTTACAGACATACAAACCAACAAACAAAACGCAACGAAAACCTACTCCTTGGCGGACGTAATTAAACACAAGGGGGTTTGGTTGTGGTACCACAATCTGCAAGGTGGCATTCTTCTCAGCCCTGCGGTCCATGCAGGGATCTGGTCTCCAAGGCCATGCTTATGGCAGGTCTAGAAACAAGGCCCTTGAGCTTTGACAAATTGGACTGCTGACTGTGTACAGCATCTAATAAGCTCCCACATGATGCTGGCAAGGGATTGAAGAGATCACATATCACATTCTTGAAGTGTGTCCAACTTCAGGGTTTTGTTAAGGATAGCGTTAATGCAGAGTGGGGATTAGATGTGACAATCATGATTTTACAAGCATGGCCTCATCTGTTCTTCTGAGGATGTGATATGATAGATTTGCTCATTAAAACTGCAATTGTATCAGTTACTTGTTATTGTATGCTGCCAAAAATGGTAACAGTATCACTTATGAACCGCAGACTACACTGCGCACAGACGAAATGTGCACAGTCAAGAGCTGTACACTTTGAGCAACGCAGACAGGGTTTAGCTACCAAGTTTATACAGTAGTGCGCGTGTAAACGTTCACTCTAATGACTGAAACAGCAAGGCCTGGAGTCTGGAACAGCAAGGGCTGGGGATTGCTTTCCCAGTGTGAGTTTACTTTTAACCCCTTTTATGAGTTTGTGAAGCGGGTGGTGAGTTTGAAGTCAGTGGGCATGAAAGCAAAACAGGAGTCGATGAATGTTGCCTGGGGTCTTACCTGAGAGCCAAGTCCAGCCCGCCTGCCGATGTTACTGTTTTATGTGTCACAAGTCTATGTGTATATGGAACAGAAATTCTTTAAAAGACCTTTAGACCTTTTCCACTGTATACACCCCTTACTAAAACTATGGCCTCTAATGTCCAATTGTCAACTCCACTAAACCGAACAGGATGAAATCCTCTTGAAACGGATTACCTCCCCTGTTCTTTGGAAAGTTGTTTTGAAGTGGTTTGCAGAGAAAATAACTTACGTAAGGCTCCCTGTTTCTGATCTGAGAACGTCTTGGCGGGCAAACATACAGTATGTGGAAGGAGGATGAGGAGGAGTACACTTCACCAGATGTCTTCATTGAGGTGTTCACCCTTACTGCTAATAAGAAAGTCTGCTTCAGCTCAATCAGTAACACTACCTCTGGAAGCTAGTATGACTTGTTTTGTGACAGATCAGGAGAACCAGGAAACATACAGCTGAACTGAATGAGCCCAGATGGAATGAAGTTTATTATCATTACTTCAGTTGAGCCATTGAGCTGATGTTTTCATTCCTGTGTTATTTCAGATCCCCTTCATACCCACAGAAGATACCACAGTGACTACAGCTCTTCCAGCGAAAGCCCCTCGGTGACGTCCTCAGATCCTGAATACAGACAAGGTACCCCCACACAACCCCAGCATACACACCATGTAGTTAAATAGACAAGGTACACCCACACAACCCCAAGCATACACACCATGTAGTTAAATAGACAAGGTACCCCCTCACAACCTCAGCATACACACCATGTAGTTAAATAGACAAGGTACACCCTCACAACCTCAGCATACACACCATGTAGTTAAACAGACAAGGTACACCCTCACAACCTCAGCATACACACCATGTAGTTAAACAGACAAGGTACACCCACACAACCTCAGCATACACACCATGTAGTTAAACAGACAAGGTACATCCACACAACCCCAAGCATACACACCATGTAGTTGCATAAACAAGGTACCCCCTCACAACCTCAGCATACACACCATGTAGTTAAACAGACAAGGTACACCCTCACAATCCCAACCATACACACCATGTAGTTGCATAAACAAGGTACCCCCTCACAACCCCAAGCATACACACCATGTAGTTAAACAGACAAGGTACACCCCTCAACAACCCCAAGCATACACACCATGTAGTTAAACAGACAAGGTACACCCTCACAACCCCAAGCATACACACCATGTAGTTAAACAGACAAGGTACACCCTCACAACCCCAAGCATACACACCATGTAGTTAAACAGACAAGGTACACCCTCACAACCCCAAGCATACACACCATGTAGTTAAACAGACAAGGTACACCCTCACAACCCAAGCATACACACCATGTAGTTAAACAGACAAGGTACCCCCTCACAATCCCAAGCATACACACCATGTAGTTAAATAGACAAGGTACACCCTCACAATCCCAAGCATACACACCATGTAGTTAAACAGACAAGGTACACCCTCACAACCCCAAGCATACACACCATGTAGTTAAACAGACAAGGTACACCCTCACAACCTCAGCATACACACCATGTAGTTAAACAGACAAGGTACCCCCTCACAATCCCAAGCATACACACCATGTAGTTAAACAGACAAGGTACACCCTCACAACCCCAAGCATACACACCATGTAGTTAAACAGACAAGGTACACCCTCACAACCTCAGCATACACACCATGTAGTTAAACAGACAAGGTACCCCTCACAATCCCAAGCATACACACCATGTAGTTAAACAGACAAGGTACCCCCTCACAACCCCAAGCATACACACCATGTAGTTAAACAGACAAGGTACCCCCTCACAACCCCAAGCATACACACCATGTAGTTAAACAGACAAGGTACACCCTCACAACCCCAAGCATACACACCATGTAGTTAAACAGACAAGGTACACCCTCACAACCCCAAGCATACACACCATGTAGTTAAACAGACAAGGTACACCCTCACATCCTCAGCATACACACCATGTAGTTAAACAGACAAGGTACCCCCTCACAATCTCAGCATACACACCATGTTGTTAAATGTAGGCCTCTGGTCTTCCATTGGGGGCAAATTGCAAAGTAGATGTGACATGATACAGGCCCACGGTGCCTTTTATTATGTCTTAAGCACATCCTCTGGAACATTGTGTTTCAGTTTCAGAGATAAGTGCTTTTAACTCCGATGAGTCGTCTCAGAAGTTAAGTGCTTTTAACTCCGATGAGTCATCTCAGAAGTTGCTTGAGGTGGCATAGCTTACACCCCTGATTTGGAAACGAATCAGAGTTGGAGGGTACTCTCAGAGTCTGCCCCTTTAAGGACCATGGTTGGTAGTCTTCTGATCATTTGTGTTGATTGTGTCTTCCTCTTGCTCCCCCTCTTCCTCTCCTGTCAGTCAAGAAACACGAAGATGGGCGAAGGAGCAGCTCACAGGTGGCTCTGTCAGAGCATGACAGCATGTCCCTCAGCAGACAGAGGTACTTCTCCTCCCCTTTATGTGTGTGGGTGTGTGTCTGAGGGTGTTTGTGTGTCTGTGGGTGTGTGTGTGTCTGTGTGTGTGTGTTTGACAGAGAGAAACGTTTCCTTCTCTGTTTGCACATACCTGGGTACTCATGTGGATCCTGTGGTATGTCTGAACGCCCCAGTCCAGTTGGCCTCGTCTCCAGCACCTGTTAATATTCTACCTAAAGGTGTCATTGGGGTTAACCTTTTCTCAGAGTGCTCATATTACTCTCCAAAATGACAACGTGTGTGTGTGTGTGTGTGTGTGTGTGAGAGTGTGTTTCTTTGTGTATGTGTGTGTACATATATGGGTGGAAAGATGTGGAAAGTGTTACACAACTTGTGGAAGTAGTGGGGTTGTCATCCTTTGTTCTTTCATGCTTGTAATTTTCCAAAGAGGACAATTTCACACAACAGGCCATCCAAGACCAAGCTCTTTCCCGTGTTTCCTCTGTGTGCGTGTGTGAGCGTGTGTGTGCGCATGTGTGCGCTTGTATGTTAATTGTTTACTTGTTCGTTTATCCACTTGCTTCTACTTAATCAACAACTCACTTAGTCATAAAATGGCTTACCATACGTCATCATTCCCTCTCTCTACACCCCCCCCCCACACACACACACAACACACACACACACAACACACACACACACACACACACACACTCTCTTACTCTCCTCCTCAGGTGACAGTGTGGCTCTCCAGTCCCCTCTGCTGTTCACTCTTTAAACTACCTCAGCAGCAATAACCTCCCGCCCCTGTGTTGTCATGGCAACAGTTGCCTAGTGCTGGCCTGTGCGATTTAATCAGTTTTTCGGGAGCTGTGATTTTCATAACTGATTTGAGGAGATGGCATCCAGGCAGAGAGCCACGGTGCAAAGTGCCCGGCTACTGCTCCCAGCTGGCTGTGCCCTGCCCTGCCCCGGCCTGCCCTGGCTCAGGCTGGCATGCCTGCGCGCTGAGGTCAGTGCCATGGGAAAATGCCACGCCGCACTGAGGGGATAATCTGCTGTCATAGCAACAAGAGGCTGAGTGCAGAGTGTTGGCAGAGGTGTTGGGGCACCTGGCCTCAGGTTCACCACCACCTCTCTCTCCCACTGACTCACTGATGCTCAGAATCAAATGGAAAAAAAGGATGAACCCCCCCCAGCCCCCCCTCTTTTTCTGAACAGATTCTTCTGTGTCATGGAGATTAGGTGTGGCGATAACGAGTATTTTCCAAGGCTGTTGGAATAAGAATGTTAATCTGCCTCTAAGGGTACTTTTCTCTCTCTGTAGCCTGAAAGCTCTCATGAAACATGCTTTAATGTGGATTACACAGACTTAAACAAATCTACCGCCTATATTTAGGTTGAAAAGTGTCTCATTTCCATAATGCAGGCTAGCCATAATCAGATATCCCCAGTCATTGACATTAAACCCAACCAGTTCCCACAGAATTATGTAAATGCTTGGTCATAAGCACATGTTTGCGGCTGATATTAGAGAGGGATTAATTTATGGTTATTGTTTTGTATTATTATGTAAAGTGCCAACCTGATCTTGCATGTCCTGTGTTGTATCTCGTGTGAGTGGGATGGCATGCATGGCCTAATCTGTCTGTCTGTCTCTGTCATGTGTGCTGTCTGTGGAGATGACGTTCTCTGTCTGTCTGTCTTCTGTCATGTGTGCTGTCTGTGGAGATGACGTTCTCTGTCTGTCTGTCTCTGTCATGTGTGCTGTCTGTGGAGATGACGTTCTCTGTCTGTCTGTCTCTGTCATGTGTGCTGTCTGTCTCGATGACGTTCTCTGTCTGTCTGTCTCTGTCATGTGTGCTGTCTGTCTCGATGACGTTCTCTGTCTGTCTGTCTCTGTCATGTGTGCTGTCTGTGGAGATGACGTTCTCTGTCTGTCTGTCTCTGTCATGTGTGCTGTCTGTGGAGATGACGTTCTCTGTCTGTCTGTCTCTGTCATGTGTGCTGTCTGTGGAGATGACGTTCTCTGTCTGTCTGTCTCTGTCATGTTTGCTGTCTGTCTCGATGACGTTCTCTGTCTGTCTGTCTCTGTCATGTGTGCTGTCTGTCTCGATGACGTTCTCTGTCTGTCTGTCTCTGTCATGTGTGCTGTCTGTGGAGATGACGTTCTCTGTCTGTCTGTCTCTGTCATGTGTGCTGTCTGTGGAGATGACGTTCTCTGTCTGTCTGTCTCTGTCATGTGTGCTGTCTGTGGAGATGACGTTCTCTGTCTGTCTGTCTGTCATGTGTGCTGTCTGTGGAGATGACGTTCTCTGTCTGTGGAGATGACGTTCTCTGTCTGTCTGTCTGTGTCATGTGTGCTGTCTGTGGAGATGACGTTCTCTGTCTGTGGAGATGACGTTCTCTGTCTGTCTGTCTCTGTCATGTGTGCTGTCTGTGGAGATGACGTTCTCTGTCTGTCTGTCTCTGTCATGTGTGCTGTCTGTGGAGATGACGTTCTTGTCTGTCTGTCTCTGTCATGTGTGCTGTCTGTGGAGATGACGTTCTCTGTCTGTCTGTCTCTGTCATGTTTGCTGTCTGTCTCGATGACGTTCTCTGTCTGTCTGTCTCTGTCATGTGTGCTGTCTGTCTCGATGACGTTCTCTGTCTGTCTGTCTCTGTCATGTGTGCTGTCTGTCTCGATGACGTTCTCTGTCTGTCTGTCTCTGTCATGTGTGCTGTCTGTGGAGATGACGTTCTCTGTCTGTCTGTCTGTCATGTGTGCTGTCTGTGGAGATGACGTTCTCTGTCTGTGGAGATGACGTTCTCTGTCTGTCTGTCTCTGTCATGTGTGCTGTCTGTGGAGATGACGTTCTCTGTCTGTCTGTCTCTGTCATGTGTGCTGTCTGTCTCGATGACGTTCTCTGTCTGTCTGTCTCTGTCATGTGTGCTGTCTGTGGAGATGACGTTCTCTGTCTGTCTGTCTCTGTCATGTGTGCTGTCTGTGGAGATGACGTTCTCTGTCTGTCTGTCTGTCATGTGTGCTGTCTGTGGAGCTGTCTGTGTGCTGTCTGTCTCGATGACGTTCTCTGTCTGTCTGTATCTGTCGTGTGCTGTCTGTCTCGATGACGTTCTCTGTCTGTCTGTCTCTGTCATGTGTGCTGTCTGTGGAGATGACGTTCTCTGTCTGTCTGTCTCTGTCGTGTGCTGTCTGTCTCGATGACGTTCTCTGTCTGTCTGTCTCTGTCATGTGTGCTGTCTGTCTCGATGACGTTCTCTGTCCTGTCTCTGTCATGTGCTGTCTGTCTCGATGACGTTCTCTGTCTGTCTGTATCTGTCGTGTGCTGTCTGTCTCGATGACGTTCTCTGTCTGTCTGTCTCTGTCATGTGTGCTGTCTGTCTCGATGACGTTCTCTGTCTGTCTGTATCCGTCGTGTGCTGTCTGTCTCGATGACGTTCTCTGTCTGTCTGTCTCTGTCATGTGTGCTGTCTGTGGAGATGACGTTCTCTGTCTGTCTGTCTCTGTCATGTGTGCTGTCTGTCTCGATGACGTTCTCTGTCTCCCTGTGCTCTTGCCTGGCAGGCTGCTGGAAGCGGGTCCTGATGAGACTCTGGGCACCGAGCTGCTCATCCAGCGGCAGGAGGAGCAGATCCACCGCCTCCAGGCGCGCCTCTCTCACGCCAGCATCCACCCAGTGGAGGACACCCGCATCCGCACCAGCTTCTACCCCTCAGACGACCTCCGCACCTCAATGCTGGATCTGCGCGAGCCTCGCAGAAGCAGTCCTCTGGATGGGACGGTGGTTCACCGCAAGCCTAAGGTACCCTCCAGTTATGCACAGCAAGAAGTACATCTACATGGATAGAGAAAGGAGCCCCAATCACCACCATGAAACATAAATAGAACGTTATACTTGTTATAGCATAAATGGGACAACACATTAGCCATGTCTAAAACTTGCTCTTCGTTATGTTACTTAAGAATGTTCTGTAACTTTTTTTTGTTGTCATTTTTTGTTTGTAGAACTTTTACGGGCCTGAATTTGTGAAGATGGCCAGCGAGCCTTGTGTTGTGTTGAGCGTCCCCTCCTCCATAATGGTGAGTCATGTTTTCCCAAGGTGCAATATAGCTCACAGATTACAAGTCTCTGACAAGCTTTCCTATGCCTTAAAGTTTGATTTAAATTCTAGTCTGGAATTTCCGACTCGCTGCATCTGTTCCCTTCGTCTATCCCCCAGAATAAGCGCGGGAAGGTGGAGGAGAGCCAGCGGAAGGTGGGGGTGGTGCTGCTGAACAGCCAGCGTCTGGAGCTCAGCAGCGATGTGAAGGCGGTGTGCAAGGACGTGCTGGACATGGTGGTGGCTCACGTGGGCCTGGTGGAGCACCACCTCTTTGGCCTGGCCTGCCTGCGAGGTGAGGGGGAGGCCACGCATGCATGACTGCGTGACATTGATCAGTTCCTTCTCTTGATCACTAATTGATTCAGTCTTTGTACACTGGAGGATTTCTTGGCAAATCCCTTCACCCTTGACAGAGTTCGGACAGTGACCTTTGTATCCAGTTCGATTATGTTTATTGCCAGTGTTATCTCTGTGTTTTTATGTCAGTGATGTTTATCTGGCAGTGTGTGTGCAGCTGTGAGCTTTTTCTGGATGAACTTGTTTGTATCTGGCAAAGGTTCATTTGGGCAAGTTGGTGCATGACAGTCTTCTGAAACAGCAGCTTAAAGCTGTTTTCAGACTAATCCCATGTTTATGTTCAAAAGGTCTAACTGCCTCCTAAAAATGTTTGCGTGTGTATGTTTATGTATTGCAGACGACGAGTTTTTCTTTGTCGACCCTGATGCCAAACTGACCAAAGTGGCCCCTGATGGCTGGAAGGAAGATCCCAAGAAGAAGAAAACTGATGTCAACTTCAATCTGTTCCTGCGCATCAAGTTCTTCTTAGACGATGTGAACCTCATTCAGTAAGAGCCCAGGAGAGAGGCCCAGTGCTCTTAGCTCTCACTCCTACACGCAGAAACCTGATGCAGGGGGCCTCTGTGCGGCCTGTAATAGTAATTACCATCCTTGTTCATTTCTTTTAACCCAGACACATGATGACCAAACACCAGTACTACTTGCAGCTGCGGAAAGACATCTTGGAGGAGAGGATGCGGTGTGACCTGGAGAGCGCCATGCTTCTGGCCTCGCTCGCTCTGCAGGCAGAGTTTGGTGATTACCAGCCGGAGGTAAACACTGCCATGGCTCTTTCCCAGAACTAGTCTAAGCCAGCATGGAAGACAGAGTGCTTTTCCATTCAAGTGTAAAGTCAAACTTTCACATTGGTCCATCTGTTTCTGTTATTACCATTTAGAGGTTTTTTTTTGTTTAGTTATGTAGGCCACTATTCTTTACTCCTATTTTGATCTTCTAATTCTCCTCTCTAATTGTGTCATCGCTGGAGCTAGAGACCATGTGATCATGCACCACAAATAATTGTCTGTGCCATCTCATCCTCGACAGCTCCATGGGAAGACATATTTCAGGATGGAGCACTATCTGCCTGCCTCCGCCATGGACAAGTTTGACCAGACCTCCATCAAAGAGGACTTGCCCAAGCTACACAGCTCCTACTACGGAGTCTCTGAGGAGGAGGCTGAATTTGAGTTCCTTAAAGTAAGAGCCTCTCAATGACTCCGAAGAGCAGACCTCCTATCAATGCCCACGGCCTGGCAATATAGTGCTTTTAGTAATAGTGTCATGTTTTGTCTGAGGTGTCACAAAGCCAGACGTCAATGTTGCTGACTTTTTAAATGTGAGACACAGAATAACATCCCAAGCATTGCATGTAGCTTCACACAGGATAACACCTGTATAAATAAGGGCAAAATCAATTCATTACTGATTAAAGTAAAGGCAAAGAAATGAGTCTAGCTGACTTCTCTCCTGCTGTTTGACGTGAAGGTGTGCCAACGACTGACCGAGTACGGTGTCCACTTCCATCGCGTGCTGCCAGAGAAGAGGTCTCAGACAGGCATCATGCTGGGTGTCTTCTCCAAAGGTGTTCTGATCTTTGAGGTCCTGAATAGTAATCGGACTCCTGTGCTGAGGTTCCCCTGGAGAGAAACAAAGAAAATCTCGTTCATTGTAAGTTCAGTTGCCTATAATTACATTTTGGATCAAATGTTTTTGTAGGACTAAAACCCAATGCATATTTGCATGTGCTAGTACTTGCTTTCACCATCTCCATGTGGGTGGGCTTGTATCTCCTGCAGAAAAAGAAGATCTCTCTCCAGAACACCTCCGACGGCATCAAGCACCTGTTTCAGACAGACAGTCAGAAGACCTGCCAGTATCTGCTGAACCTCTGTTCCGCCCAGCACAAGTTCCACCTGCACATGAAAGCCAGACAGAGCAATCAGGAGACCAAGGACTTGGGTAAGTCTGTGCCCCTTACTGGAGGTGGTCTACAGAGGCCTGATACTGATGTTAATACTAGTACTAATAATACTGATATGTGTTTCTTGGTATCCCTGACAGAGAATTGCCCATTGAGTAGCCTGCAGTTCTCCACTCCACCTGAAGGGATGGGTAGGGCAGTGAGCGTGCTCAGTCTGGCCCCCAGCGCACGTTCGGAGAGCGAGCACCTCAAGAGGATGTCCTGCTCGGAGGCCGCTCTGAACAAGCACCACCTGGGCCGACTCCATGCCCCCATTGACCCCTCGTACCCCGGCTACGTGCCCAACCCCAACCCCAACCCCCGCCTCCTGAGCCGCTCTCATCACAACCTGGGCCAGCTGCCCGAGTCGCCGGAGCACCGGGCGGGCCTCTCCTACGGCAGCCAGTCCCAGAGCAGCGCGTCGCGGCCCTCCACCCAGCTGCCCTCTCACCACCGCGCCTGCTCCGACACAGACTCCATCACGGTCAGCAGACAGCAGGACACGTGAGTCACCCACGCCTTGGGGAGTCCTAGTGAGACTTACATGACAAGAAGAACAGAACAGAGTGGCCAAAACAGATTACAAAACTGCTCTTTGCAGGGTCTCAGACATGTAATGCAGTTGCCCTTTCCTCCAGTTCTCTTGGATGCAATTGTGAGAAGGCAAAACAAGCCTCTCCCGTCCATTCCCATCCTTATTACTGCCCTTTGCTGCCCACCACCACCACCACCACCACCACTGCCCTCACCAGACACTAGAACAGACAGAATTATTAAATCAAACAGTTTCTTACTGCATTTGCTGGCTGTGGTAGTAACTGCCCCCCCCCCCCCCCTCTCTGCTCTCTCCTCAGCAGTGCTTTCAGCTCTCTGGTCCACAGCAACCCCCACTGGAGCCCCGAGAAGTTTAAGAAGGAGTCGGACTCCTCCTCCTGTGAAGAGACAGCCAACGCCTATGTCGTAGGTCAGAACACCACGTCCTCGTGACTTTATTCAGAACGTACTACAACAGGAGATGCTCTTTATAGTGCTTTCTGTCTGTCTGCTCCAGGTCTTCACCCTGATCACAGTCTGCCAGCCTGTCTGCCTGCCTGCCTGCTTGCATGCTTTCTGTCTGTCTCTCTGCTGGCATCTCTGTCTTTCTGCCTCTGTGATTGATTGTCTCCATATCTGTACGTGAGACTCCATGTGTATGCTGGCCTGTGTCTGCCGCTTTGTGTTTGAATGGCTCTATTTGCATGTTTCAGTCTGCGTACGTGCCTCTCTATATATTTGTGCCAGGCAGTTATGCCATTCATCCAGTGATGTAGACATCAAAGCGGGTATTGAGGGGGAGTTGTCAGGTTCTCAGTCTCTCTTAAATCTGTTTTTCTCAGAGCAGTGACTCTGCCTCCTGTGAGATTGTTACCTTTGATCTTCTTGCACTGCACTCTCAAAGGGATGAAGTGCACTTGATTTGTGTTGAATCTTTAAACTCTGATAAGAAAAAAAAAAAATCTGAAGATGGTGTGACTGGTAGAGGCTAGACTGATGTTTTAATTCACTCATAGCGGCGCGGGCGGGCACTAGCAGGAGAGATTGATTTACATTGAGGCACTGCTGTCATGGATAAAGATGGGCCATGTTGATTATAGATCATAGAAATAGTAATCTGTAATTCTTTTTAATTTCTTTGATTAGTCTATGTAAAACAATTGATCTCTTTTGTCTGTCTGCCTGCCTGCCTGCCTGCCTGCCTGCCTGCCTGCCTGCCTGTCTCTCAATGTCTGACGCTGTGTAGGTGTGAGCATGGCAAGCTCAGGACTCCCCTCCACCCCTGCGCCTCTGACAGTCAGTGGTATGTGATGTAATGAGTTTGCAAATTTCCTTCTACAAAGAATCCCAAGGCTGCATCTCCTTTCAAGCGTCTAGTTATCATCGCACTGTTTCCATTCGCGTACACAGACGCATAGAGAGACACATTGTTGGAGCCCATTAAGCTTCCATCTGGAATGCCCATGCCTTTACGGCAGCCCCCTCTGGGCCCTATAGCTGTGATGTACAGCTCAGCTTCTGCTTAAGCTCTCTGATCCCTGTGTGGAACCGATTCGCCAAGCCCACTGGTGTGTCAGTGGGCCCCGTGCTCTGGCAGTGGTTGCAGTGCAGACTGACATGTCTTCTACACCAGAGAGGGTTAATGCAGCCTATAAACATTCAGCCAGGACTCACGCAAATTAGGTTTGTGTGTACAGAATAATGATTGGATGCACGGTTTTCTCACTGGCTGCTTGTGATGTTGATGTCAGGTATTTTGCATGTTTTTTGGGGGTAAAATTCTCAATTCTAGTGTAATTTGATCCAAGCATGTGCCTAGCAGCTGTGTACACCACCCCACTCTGACCATCCCTTGCAGCTCAGTAGCCGTAGCAACATGAGTGGCAGTGGAAAGGCTACTGAACCCCAGTCTCTTCTGCCAGGGAAGTCAGCTTTAGAAACACTGATTGTTTCCTTGCTGGCCTTTTCAAACAGATTCTCTGAAGAAGAAGCTGAATGCCTTGCCTTCCCCTGAGAGGGAGATTATGACCGTGAATCTGAAGAAGGATGCAAAGTATGGTCTGGGTAAGCCCCCCCCCCCCCCTCTCTGTTTTTTCTTTCCTTCCCTCTTTGTGCTGGAAGTTGTCTGTGCCATATATGGGTGGGGAAGCCATATATCATGTGTGCCTCCACAGTTGACACAGACACTCGGATGAATGTCAGGGGGACAGAATGGGGTTATCTGGGCCAAACCAGATGCCTCTTGTATAGAAGCATTCTCAGCAAAGAGAGAGAAACACAGAGACATGAAGGGGGTGATAAACTGTGGAGGGGCTTGAGTTGCAGCCCCATTTGTAGTGATTAATGAATTATGGAGGGAGGGGGGAGAGACTTTATATGTTTCCCTTTTATATTTTCCTTTTGAAGAAGTTTCTAGCTCGAAAGTCTGTCAGCAGTTTTTCATTTGGTTTGTATTAACTGGCTTCACAATAATTTTTTGATCATTTGACTGTACATTTTTTCATTTTGTTCTTTTTCTTTGAGAATAATTCTTCTCTTTTTTTTCTATCCCCAGGGTTCCAGATTGTAGGAGGAGAGAGCTCAGGACGGATGGATCTTGGGACTCTGATCAGCTCCATAACTCCTGGAGGTCCAGCTGACATCAACGGCTGCCTGAAGCCTGGTACGTATCCTCTTAGATAATTCCATCTACAAATCTGATCTCAGCACCAGCTGGAAGGTCTGTCTTAGCACTGTTAGTGGCAAAACACAGTTACATATCAGTAAGGAGAAATAATAGTGGAATAAGTATTCATCACCTGGCAAAAATGGACCACAAAATGACTGAACCATCTCTGTGATGTGGAAGTAATTTGAAAGTAGTTGTGACTGAATGGTGTGTCTCTCTCCCTGATGGCTCTATCAGGAGACCGGCTCATCTCAGTCAATGACCTCAATCTGGAGGGACTTCCTCATGAAGCTGCTGTGGAGATCCTTCAGAACGCCTCTGATGATGTCACACTCATGGTGTCTCAGCCCAAAGAGAGGCTATTTGAAGGTAAGCATTGCTGACTGATATCCAGATATATTATTAGGGTTCAGAACTACAGGCGCAGAGATCACCACCTTTATTTTGTTTGTTTTTTACTGACCTCGACCATGCTGTCAAGACTGGTGACAGAACGCTGTTGCTGTTTGACCAACTGCTATCAGAATGGGCTTATATGCTGTCTGACCTTGTGCTGATAAAGATGTGTGGTGAAACAACATAGGAGTTCTCTTTGGGTGAAATAACATTGGTATTCTAATGATTACTGCTTTTTTAATAGCTGCATAGAACTGCTCTTTACTAACCTCTTTAATGTCCTAAAATCAGAGTATGTACCCTGTATTACTAGCTGTAATATTGTATTTCAGAGCACTTCCACCTGGACTAATGTACATAGCTAGAAGACCTATACATTGTGCATTGCATGCTTTTAACTGCATGACAATTGCATCAACATTTTTATTTCAAATGTGAACAAATGAATAATCAAAATCCTGTGTCCTGTATCGTCTGGGGAGACCAGCCTATTATAAAGCGTTGTAGTATAGTTATACCAATAATATATCATACTTTATGTGTATCTCTGTTTTCCAGGTGTTAAAATTTGGAAATATTGGAATCATTATGAGGGGTTATGTAAGGGATAATCAGAAAATAGTATTTCTGATCTCCTTGGGTATAATTATTCTGAGATGGTAGTGTTAATTTGGTAAGCAAGTGTGCTTACTAGACACATTCTGCTCTTGTACACAGCCCAGTGTGACTGCAATGTAACTGTGTTGGTTTCCTCTATCCTAGGCTCCCCTTCAAGCTTCCCTCGCTACAGCGCCACGTCCCCCGTGACCATTGCTGCTCAGAGGACGGAGGCAGATTTGGACTCGTCATCTGAGGAGAACGCAGGGTCCCCCAGTCCCCCTCCACCGGCCCCCAGTGTCTCCGTGTCCCCACCGGGCCGACGCCAGGAGAGCCTGAACAACTCCCACACGGACAGCACCAGTCTCCCCCAGGCTCAGCTCAACGGCTTCCACCGCAGCCCCCCCCCAGAGGGCCCCCCTGCAGCCCAGCCCACTCAGGACGGAACCCCACCCGCTCTGCCTCCTAAGACCAGGAAAGCCCAGAAGGTGCAGGAGATGCCCAAAGAACCCGAATCTTCAGACAGAGGAGACTCGGATATGGATGAGGAGACATACTCTGGTAGCCAAGAGAAACTTAAACTTCAAAAGGTATAGTCAGAGGAAAGATGGATGCCACAATGTTGGAAGCTTGAGAGAAGGAGTGTAACCGTAAAGTGGAATACTGTGGCCATGTGGCCATGTCTTTAAGTTGGCTGGGTTGAGGCATCATTGGTTACAAGTTCAGTTCAGATCTCTATGTATACAGCTCATTGTGATTAAAGCTGAAGTGGAGGTAGAATCAAATTGCATTGCATTGCATAAAAGAAAAAAAAACTACTGAGATACTTGACATGAAACAAGTTAAAATGACTTGCATTAAACAAATATACTTCTTCAAGGATGTGATTTAACAACATTGTTTAGGCAGTGACTGGTGTCATGCTCTGCCAGTTTGCCTAAATAAAGACGAGCTGATTTGATTAGTCCTCCTAGATCATGTATGGCAGTCATGTGCATGGTTCAATCAGACAGACGTCTCCTCATTACATGATTGACTGCGCAGAATCGTTAGGGTTCATCTAGACACTGTTTCATTAATCATGCAGTTTCCTGCAGGAGACTGTAGTGGTGTGCAGCAAGTTTCACTCCATAATGCCAAGGTCACTCAGCCTGTCGATCTCACACACACACACACACACACACACACACACACACACACACTTCACATGGTGCTGCCATGCTAGTGCTATGTTGATCAGAAACTAACTGCTTGTGTCAAATTGACGGGCATGCCTGCATTTGAAATGAGAAACTGCATGACGTTGCTGCATGGGACTTGATCTTTGATATGTGCTTGGCCACTCTCTCAGCTGGACCTCCAAGTGTCCCCTCTCCCTCTAGCCCCCTCTGCATGTTTTAGTGTGTGTGACGTGCTGTCTTCTCACACACACCTCTTCTCTGTTTGCAGGAGCTATCTCCCAGCTGCATCATGGGAAATTTAAGTGGTAATGCCCCAGGGGTCAATAGTCTCCAACCTGGAGATCTATTTGACGTTGAGCTGTCCAAAATAGACAGCAGCCTGGGCATTAGTGTGACGGTACTGTTTGGAAAGGTTTTCACTCTATCCTCTTTATTCTCTCCTTCTCTTTTTACTCATGACTTTGTGTGTTTTGTTTTTTCCCCATTTTGCCTGTAGCGTGTGCCTGCTTTTGAAGTCCGCCGCTTGGCTTCATTTTGGGGAAAGTAGATTGGCTCTCATTGCATGCAGATTTTTACAAGCATTTTGAATCAGCGAATCGGTAACTCCAAACACAGTAGGTGCAGTTCAGACTGTAGCCAACAGAGGACGGAAAACGCAGAAATTCGTTTCCAACATTGATCACCTCACTAAATATGCCTGCATTGAATTGCTGATCATCTTTAATTGATTGCACTGTGACCAGTTTGATTTCCCACTGTGTGGATCTTCTCCGTCTCATCAGTGTGACGTGTGCTGTGCTGTAATCTTGTCTTGTGAAATTACTTCCTCTTGCACGATTGAAATGATTCAGCTATTCTTGACCTCTGCAGCAATAAAATTCCTTTTAACAATTCATGTCAAATTCAAATCAACTGAAGTTCATTAATTACTGCAAACGACTGCTCACATCTAACTCAGTTATAATTTAGTTTTAAATCTCTTGATCATGTTTAAAGGCCTGGGGCCATAACACCACCTATTTATTAAATCATCCTCTATTGAGCACAACACTGTTGGAATGGATTAATAGTAACCCTTTAACAGAGCCACAACTAGAGGTCAGAAAGAGGCAGGACTGCAGTGCAATGTGGGATAGGACATTACATTTTATAATATCACAGTGGCATGGATAAGCGTATTAATATTTCTGTCCCTCTCAGGGTGGATCAAACACAACAGTGAAGCATGGAGGAATCTATGTCAAAGCCATCATCCCTAAAGGAGCGGCGGAGTTGGATGGGAGAATTCAAAAAGGTGAGCCTTGTCAGCCCAGGGTCACATGGTCTCTGGAGTTGCTGAGCATATTTCTCTGCCTTTTTTTTTCTCTCAAATTTGAATTGTTGGATTTCAGAAAGTATCTGTCACAGTTGTAGCTGTAGTATGCGTCAGCCCTTGTGTCACATGTTTGTGTCACATGACAACTGTGTTTGTCTTCACCACCAGGTGATCGAGTAATGGCTGTGAACGGGAAAAGCCTGGAAGGAGCTACACACAAGCAGGCTGTGGAAGCTCTTAGAGAGACGGGACAAGTAAGACAACCGCTTTATGTTCTTCATTTGCACCCGAAGCAGAAATTATATTTAGCCGTTTTTTTTCTGTTGAGGGCTCCTCACTTGTGACCTGTAATTTCAGGTATTCTGAGTCACTTGATGTTGATGAAAGGTGACCTCTGACCTCTGAACTCTTTTGTCACTCAGGTTGTCCACCTGCTGCTAGAGAAGGGTCAGCCCCTGGCTGATAGCATCCACGCCCCACTCACCCCACAGACCACTGCAGAGCCACCCAAGGCGAAGCCCAGAGCAGCCCAGAAACATCCCCCTGACTACCACTTTGTGACAGACGGTGAGTGTGGGTGTAAGAGAGCATAAGACACCACCTGCCATACTCACTGCTCTCCATATCAGGCTCAGCAACTAATGGGAAACCTGATGGCATCCCTCTCCATGTTTCCTCTTCTGTAGATAATGTGTTTGAGGTTGGCCTGCTGAAGAACTCCTCTGGCCTAGGCTTCAGCTTCAGTCGTGAGGAGAACGTTCCAGGGGAACCAGCCCCGACCAGCATGGTTCGAGTGAAGAAGCTGTTCCCTGGGCAACCAGCTGCTGAGAGTGACAAAATTGAAGTGGGCGATGTCATCTTGCGCGTCAATCAGACTTCACTCAAGGGCCTGTCACAACATGTACGTTTGTTGGTTTGTAACAGACTTGGAATTTCATGACCACAGTAATCAACCTGCTGTTGTTCATAGAGGATATAGACTAGAGGACTGAAGTGGCAGTATTCTATGGTTGTCTTGATATTGTAGTCTGGCTTGTTACAGGAGGTGATCTCAGCTCTGAGAGGAGCAGGACAGGAGGTCACTCTGCTGCTCTGTAGGCCCGACAAAGGACTTCTGCCAGAAATGGACTCCTCTCTGGTGGTGAGAAAAAGAACAATGCTTCTCCTCATGTTTCCCAAATGCCACACAGTCAAGTTAGGAAAAGGCTTGCTTCATGAGCTTATTTCATGAGCTTGGATTTGTTCCCTGTCTCCTCCACAGACCCCCAAGGTTTCCCCTCGCAAGGAGGTCCATGCTCATCCTGTGCCCAGCCAGCCGAGGACAGGCTCTCCTGCTGGGGGGGACAGTCAGCCGAGGACAGGCTCTCCTGCTGGGGGGGACAGCCAGTGGAGCCTGGGCCCGGTGGAGGAGGCTCTGGAAAGGCTGCTGATGAAATCCCCCAGCCGCCGGGACAGCTACAGTGACAGCACAGATGACGACGAGGAGGTGGAGGAGGCCTTCAGCCCTTCCCTGGAGCACAGTAGCCAATCATGGGACAGGAGTGTTTACCAAACCCCCAGCAACAACACTCCGCTGGGAAGACTCAGCCAGTATGAAAGCCCATGCGAGCTGGACGATACAGTTCGATCAGCCTATTACTCTCCCAACCAGTCCATCTGCAGGACAGATCTCAACAGAAGGTACAGGGCAGATCAGGCCTGGCTCCCATAATCTATACATTTGAAGTCTTAGACATAGTTTAGAGACCACTAATTATTGATATTTAAGGAAGTTGTCAGCCAGGCTCACTGTTCAGCATTTTAACTATCTCCATAGAAGGTCTACATAAAGTATTTTGGATGGCTACTATATGCATACACGTCCTTAGAGTGACTTGGAAAATACCACAGTATTCACAAGTCACAATCTAGAGAAGCGCACTGCATTCACACAAAACAATGATCTTGTAATTATGACTTACAATCTTAAGAGAAAATATCTACCGGGAAAGATCTCGTAATTATGAGAAAAGATCTTGTAATTATGAGATCAAAGACGATGTAGCCTAGACAGGAATTGACAGGTAGCCTACTCATCCTCATTGCTTAGCAGAATCTGATAGCATGGTCAGGGAAAGATAGCAGCTAGCATATAGGTTAGCTTGATGGGTTAGCTTATACATTTCTTGATGGCTACCGCTCCTTATAATAGACTTAAGCTAAGGTTTATGTTAAATAATGACTGTGCTTGTAACTGTGCTATCATTACGGTTGAGTTAGTATGTGCTTACATACCAGCAAGCATAGCTTTTTGGATTTGCCGTGTCATTACCTCAGAGATCGGAGTTCAAGGCCAGACTAGGTGACTGCTCTCCACTTCATATGCCTGTTCAGTGTTGACATGACATCCCGTTTAGGTTTAACTGCTCCTGAATAAAGATAGCGATTAACACGACTACATTACTGACATTCATATTTCCCAGTGTCTCATACCACGGAAATAAAAGCAGATTAAATCAGACATCGCCATTTTTGCACACTGTCTTATCAAGTAGCTGAAATTAGCTACAATAACTAGCTTTACTTTTCTCATAATTATTTCTCGTAATTAAAATATAGTAAGTCATAATTATGACATTAGGTGTCTGTTTCTTTTCTTTTGTGAATGCAGTGAGCTTCCATTACAACCAGACAGACCTTTCACAATGATCTGTCCTGTCCTACACCAACATCGAGCTCCTTTAGATCATGTCTTTTGGCTCTGTGCTCCAGGTGTCCATCCTCTTCCCCCATGACGGTGGAGCTGGACTCCACCTTGCAGCCCATCCTGTCATCATCAGTCAGCCCAGACAGGGCGGGCCTGAGTCCCAGCCCAGACCCCCTGCCTCCCCCGCTTCCTGTGCCCACAGACCTCAGCCTCCCAAACCACAGTCAGGACATAGAGGAATTTGTGCCGGTGAGAGAACTCAAAGTGGGCTGGTCCTCCCTGTCCCATTAAATCTGTGCTCCTTCCACTCATCTTCCCATGACTGAATACTTGCTCAAGGCACATTTTTTTCCCACGAGACATAAAAGGCTCTTAATGAGAGTGTTGTGTGTAATGACACTTTAGATACTTTTTATTGTAGATGCATGCTCTTGGGCTTGTTTGGTTTCCTTCTTAAATAGTTAATAGACAACAATAATAATAATAATAATAATAATAATAATAGTGTTCTCTTCTATAGGAAGTTGAGCTGAAGGTCTCTCTCGTCAAGTCAGACAAAGGAAGTTTGGGATTTACCCTCACCAAAGGAAATGACCTCAGTTGCTACATCCACGACATCATTCAGGACCCAGCCAAAGGCGACGGACGACTGCGCCCTGGAGATCGCATGATAATGGTAACATACACACACTCGCTCTGTGTGCCATGCACACTCACAGATAAGGAAATCAACCAAATAAACGCACTGTCTGTGTATGTGGTTTGCTGGAACTTTTTCCCAGACGACCGTGTCCCTGTAATTTGTGATTTTAATCTCATAATATGTGAGGAAGTTGTTTGTTGTTCTGTATACAGAATGAGTCAGAATGATGTTCATGCTAATTTGCCCTGTTCCCACCTGATTCTATTCCTGTCTTCAGGTAAATAACTCTGAGGTGTCCGGCATGGGGCACACAGAGGTGGTGAACCTGGTTCGAGCGGCACCTCGAGTAGTGGACTTGGTGGTTGGGAGAGTTCTGGAAGCTCCTAAACCTCCTTTTGAAGCTCACCTACTGCCTGACATCACCTACCAGTGCCAAGAAGATTCTCTGGGTAAAACAATATATTTAGGTCTGGTACACAAATCATGGTGCATCAGTTCTCACATTTAAGAAAACCATTTAGGTCTAATTGTTGGTGCAGATGATCATCGTGTGCTTTGAATGTGAAATCTGTGAATGAATCCAATGGCATATGATGCTCAAGGTAGCTCTGTTGATTCAAAGGCAACAATGAATGGTGCTTTGGTCTATCAGTGGGAGGGTTTTGGATGGAATGTCCCAGTTTACTGCTGTGAAGTGTGGCACAATCTAAACCAAACCAAACCAAACCCCAGGCACATCTGGTTATGGGATCCTAACCCGTGTACATTTAGCACTAATCACTGAACTGTTGTTTCATTGGAGTTTAATGTCACATGGAATTTAAATGTAATACTTTCAATTGGGTTAATGAGGTGCAGCTCCAGGGTTTTTGACAGAGTGATATTGTTGCCATATCTGTCCATGACCCAGAGTTCAGCTATCAACAACATGCTTTATCAGTCATAGTAGGTGTGTTTGTGTTGGATCTCTGAAGCTTAATCCTTCAGTTCTGTTTGCTCTCTGAAACTCTCCTTTTATGGGTGTGTGACAGCCCATTCATTATCACCCACTAGCAGTGTAAACCAACCACACCTACACAGAGCTCAACTTGATCACCCAGTACACTAGAAGATGCTGGAGGCAGAAACATAGCGTGAGCTTTTCCGTCCTAACAGACTTGTCTAGTTGATCTGCAGCCTTGTTGTGTGTGTGGAAGGTTCCTTGTTTCCTTGGAAGTGTTTGCCCGGAGGTCTGTCTCACCCCTGGTCCTGGTGCTGTGTGTTCCTCAGGTCTGGTGTTGGAAGGCGGTAGTGATAACCTGCTGGGATTGCTCTATGTGAAGGAGGTGGCCCCAGGATCAGTGGCAGCGGGCGAGGGCAGCCTGAGACCCCTGGACTTGATCCACTTCATCAACGGCGCCCCGACCCACGACCTCACCCTTAGTGAAAGTCGCAGGTTGCTGGAGCTGTCACTCAGGAACCTCACATTGAAGGCCACCAGGTAAGCATACAGGCAGGCACACATTCATTCATACATACATACATACATACATACATACATACATACATCACACACACACACACACACACACACACACACGCACTCACTCGCACAAGCTTGTAGAAGAAGAGGAACACATGTACATAGTTGGACAGCCTGGTTCCAATTTGCTTTTTTTATTTTGCAGAGACGGGAAGCCAGTGACTCCACGACAAAAGAGCGTCTCGCATCTTAACAATAACCTAAGCTCTAAAGTAAACACATCACAAAGCATGAATGGTAAGTCAGGATTTCAAGGCCAATACAATATTCTTTCAGAGTAATGCCAGGCTGTTTCAGTATTGAAGTCCACGTCGAAGCAGAATGCCTCACAGCAGGTTTTGTCTTTGAAGGTTATCTCCATGGCGAACGGAATGATTTAGAAGTCCTTTCCAGTATCTGTCCATCTGAGGTAACTAATCCAATTTGCTGCTTATGCTCACTGTTTTTTGTTTTTCTTTGACTGAAAATCAGGTTTTAGTAGTTGTATGGCTGTAGGATATTGCATTTGAATAGGTTTTAGTTTTATTTGGTCTTTAATGTTTTTGATCAGATACTGAGTACTATTTTTGTGAAATCGATCCCCCTCTGCACATGCAGAATTAGGGTTTTCAGACATTCGAGTTTTCGAGTTCTGGTTTCTGTGGTTGATGTTGCATCATTTGAAGCTGTTTCTGTGTGAACTGTGACCTTTTGACATGAATGTTGCATAATGTCTATGTGTGTGTCCCAGGAGCAGCTCATTCAGCTGCACCTGGAGAAGCCGCTCTCTGGAGGCCTGGGCTTCTCGGTCATCGGAGGGGAGAGGGGCATTTTTGTGAAGTCCATCACGCCTGGGGGAGTGGCTCACACCTCCGGTGAGCTGCAGGTGGGAGACCGGCTGTTGAAGGTGAGTTACGTCCTGTTCTGCTCTATTATGTCCAAATGTAATCTGTCACTAACAGATAGCTCAGGTCCTTTCCTTCTAACTAGGGTAAGTAATCCAGACACATTCTAGCATTTCTTGTAATTTATGTGTGTCAGACTAGGGTGTGGGTGTGTGTGTGTGTGTGTGTGTGTGTGTGTGTGTGTGTGTTTCTCTGTGTAAAATAGATTAGTTATTACTATATCTTGTCAGTGTTGGTACAAATATGTAAGCCAATTTGGCATGTCTCTTCCTAAAGTGTTTCAATCTTACTTTGTTGCCTTTTGCCTGTTGATCCAAATAAAATAATGTAAGTGTGTGTGTGTGTGTGTCTGCAGGTGAATGATGAGCTGATGACAGGAGTGTCCCACTCCAAAGCCGTCACCACCATCAGGAAAGCCAAAGGCGTGGTACATCTGATTGTGTCCAGGCCTCCTGATCAAACCCCTAGCACGTACTTGGGCTTCTTGCCTCTTAGCTCGGACAAGTGCAATGGAAACACAGGTACCCCAACACTTCTCTCTATATAAAGAAAACAAATCTAACCTTCCGACGCTTTCTCAGAATGTGAAATGTAACCTGTTACAGATGTGAGTGAGGACAGTGGAGTGCGAACTAAAGTGCACAGCCCAGCAGATGGTCACAAGTCCAGCAGTGAAAAAGGCGCACCTGTCATCCCACCCATAGGTACATTACTCTCTCTGTTTCATCTCTGTGTGCTCTCGCTTTCAGAGAAACTAAACCCACAATCCACATTCGGCTGCTCTCTTAGAGATAATTTTGTGTGTGCGTGTGTGCGTGTGTGCGTGTGTGCGTGTGTGTGTGTGTGTGTGTGTGTGTGTGTGTGTGTGTGTGTGTGTGTGTGTGTGTGTTTTGGACATTGTGTTGCACAGACTATGACATGGGTTCTAAGGAAAACAAGACAGAGGGCAATACGGATCTGTCAGAAGACACAGACTGTGATGGTTCTTCTCTGCCTGAAGACTCACCTGAGGTAGAGAAATGTACCTCTAGGATTATTTGATGAATCTGATTTGGTGCTATAAAATAAAACTCCGTTTGCATTCATAAAATGACTTTGAGTAGAGGTTCTCCATTCAGATCTCTCTCTCTCTCCCTGTCTCTGTCTCTCTCTCTCTCATTCTGTCCGTCTCGATTACTCCAAGCTTTTTATTGGGAATTGTTTTATTTGTGAGTTGCTGTGCTATGCCCACAAACAACAAAATACACTCTATTTACATGAGGCGTAATGCTCCATTAATAATTCAACTTCAAACAGAATGAAATTGCAGCATGTAGCCACCTCAATCGGAATGAACTGCCCCAATCGGAATACAAATTCAGTCAAATGCTGGGTTGAACCTTTCTTTTAAAATTTGACAGGAAGATAGGGGTATTTGAGGGATATATTATGAAGGCACACTAAGTATTTCACTGTTGTATCTGTGTGTTTGTGTTTTCAGACTTCAAGGAGAGCAGACTGGAAAGAAGAATGTGTAGATAGCCCTTCAGATGAGCGGTAAATTTCATGGGGGAAATCTTGTGCTCTTTATGAAGTATACAAATGTTTCTCTGTCTTTAACTTTAAGATGAACTTGCATTCCTGACACCACCTTGTGATACATGCCAACAATCTAATGACAAAGAGGAAAAGTCTTAGTGCTGACATAGTTCAAGATCTGGTTTGCCTGGTCTAAAACAAGGATCAGTCAAGACTGAGAACCAGGAAAGCCTGAAAAATCATGCCTATCCGAATGAGTATGTCCAAGGAGATACATATGAACAACAAATGCTGTCTCCAGTACCTGCATGTCAAAGAGAAAGCATGGATTCTTCCTTGTGACATGACTTGAGAATGATAGAAATGAACTTCTCCTCAGATCCACCATTCTCAGCTATCTGCAGACAAGTGATGGCCAGTTGGAGGAGGACGAGATCACTTGGGGCAGCGATGATCTTCCTATTGAGAATATAAACTCCAAGTTCTCAGAGGGTAAGTCAGGTTCCTTGTGTACTGTATTTACTGCAGACAGTCATCTCTTAGCCTTACATGACTTAGCATAGCAGGCCAGGCCAGGCCTCAATGGCAGACTGCTGCTCTTGCAGAGATATTTAGAACAGGTAGTTGCCACTGTTGATTTCACATTGATTGTAGTGCTCAGAGGGGTTAATTTCTCTCTCTCTCTCTCTCTCTCTCTCTCTCTCTCTCTCTCTCTCTCATTATCTATCAATTTATCAATCTATCTGTGTCTATTAATTAGATGGACCTATTGTTGTTGAAGAAGAGCTGACATCTTTGCCCCTGGTAAAAGTCATCCCTGATGGTCAATACACTGGCCCCAAACTGAACACGGTGGTCCGAATGATGCGAGGTCTGCTGGAACAGAAGGTCCCCCTGCAGGAGTTTGAGGTACAGATGTTCATCATTTTTTTTAATTTAATAATTGTTCTGATTTAATATACACCCTGACCTTTGAATGTGTATCAGTGCTAAATGATGTTAGTGAGTTGGATGAGATGGCTTCAAAGCATTGTAGGTTTAAGATTATTTTTACATCCAGTGTTTTCTACACCTGTCACAGAATTTACAGAATCTGCAGCCTCTTGATGACTGTTTGATTGGACAGACGCAAGAAAACAAAAAGAAAAATCGTTACAAAAATATTGTACCTTGTGAGTATCCTCAGCTTGTTGGTGCACATACGACAACTTAGTCAAGCATTCAGCATCAAGATCATGTTGCTGTTACTATTTTGAATTGCCTTTCTGTTTTTCTGTTTGTAGTCGACACCACTAGAGTGCTTCTTGGCAAAGAAGGTGGATACATTAATGCCAACTTCATAAAGATGCTAGTGAAGGACGAATGTTTTATGTATATTGCCTGCCAAGGACCACTACCCACCACTCTTGGGGACTTCTGGCAAATGGTCTGGGAACAGAAATCTAATGTCATTGCTATGATGACCCAGGAAGTGGAAGGAGGAAAGGTGAAATGCCAGAGATACTGGCCAGATACACCCAGAACAGCAGAAATGGTAGACGACAGGCTCCAGATCACTCTAGTGAAGGATCAACACCTCGACAACTTTGTTATTCGACTGATTGAGGTTAAAGATATTCAGGTAATAATTATAATATAAAATATTTTTCTTATCTTGGAAAAAGGTTCACTATGTGTAGACATATTAAAGCTGCATTATAGAGTTTTGGTCTAAAACTAGCAAGCTAACTACCTAAAGAGCATACAGAAACTTGGTAAATGCCACCAACAGCCCAACTGGCACTGATAAAATCTTGCTAACTGGCGTCTTTTAGGGATACAGTTAGTTATGTCGTGCTGTGAAAGCTTTTCTTAAATTTTGCTGGGTGTTCTGATCCAGACTACAGAACTACATAGTGCATAGCCTGGAGGGCTTGTGGGAATGACAGATGTATGTATCTGTCCTTCACATGACCATGTACCATCAAAATGAAGATGATTCAAAAAGTAGTTGCTCATAAAAACATACTTCAAAAAGTGTTGCATAGTGTTACTTTAACGTCTAATTTGACTGTTTGTCCATAGACTAATGAGATCCAGCAGGTAGTTGCTCATAAAAACATACATCAAAAAGTGTTGCATAGTGTTACTTTAACGTCTAATTTGACTGTTTGTCCATAGACTAATGAGATCCAGCAGGTCACACACTTAAACTACACTGGCTGGCCTGACCACGGAACACCCACACAGCCTGAGCAACTGCTCACATTCATCTCCTACATGAGACACATCCACCAATCAGGACCCATCATCACTCACTGCAGTGCAGGGATTGGCAGATCAGGTACTCTGATCTGTATAGATGTGGTTCTGGGACTCATCAGCAAAGATGTAGATGTAAGTAGAAAAACGATGGACATTATCATACGTTATTTTTGGTGAATACGATTTTATTGAGTTGCCAATCATATTGATAATGAAATGTTTCACTCAAATCTGTTTTCCTTTTGAAGTTTGATATTTCAGATGTGGTCCGTACTATGAGGCTTCAGAGACAAGGAATGGTTCAAACAGAGGTAGGTTTTTTTGTTTAATTTCTCTAGACAAATTACTATATTCAATGGTTGGGCATTTGTTTCATGGCCAATAAAACATGTGTGTGATAAATTATACCATAGGCTTTCTTGTGCATAAATAGTGGTTTGAAGTTTCCAGTCAATGGAATTTTCATTCTCTTTCTCTATGTTTATGTCTTTCCACAACAGGAACAATACATTTTCTGCTATCAGGTGATTTTATATGTGCTCAGATGTCTTCAAGCAGAGGAGACTATCTCAGGATAGAAGATTAACTCTGAATATGCTGGAGCTTTTTAATGAGACTGTTACAGTGATATAAGCAGAAAGACGGTGACCAACCTTTGTCCATGGGGACTCAAAAATGTTAGAACAAATTCATAGATTATCTTATAAACATTATTCACTTCTGGAAATTAAAAATATTCTAGAAGATTGTGTATATTTTTGGCTTCTGTTCTCTTTTTGGCTGCTACTACTTTTAAAGACACAATAAACCATTGATTTTTTTATGTTACCTATTTTTGGTAAAGAAACAGTGCCTTTTATGGACACATGATAATTACAGAATAACCATTGAAATGAAATCCTATTTTGTATGGAACAAAATCATCCTTGTTCTTTTTAAAAGCTAAATAATGCTGGAAGTTGCCTTGACAGAATACGACAACAGTATTTGCTTTGTAAATCTCAATATCAATCACCTTGAATTTCTGTGGTAAATAATCACATTAAAGTGTACATATTTATCTCCTGAAATGTGTTGATATGTTTTAAAATGTTACATACTGGACAATTTGCAATTTGTAAATAAAAGAGTATCATGTCTTTTCAGGTTGTTGACATTTTCATTGAGTGTGTGTAAGAAGTTCTGTGTTTAGGTTACATGTTGAAATATAGCCTACATGGATGTGCAGGTTATGTTTTAACTTTGCCAATGTGCCTTTGCTCATTTCAAGTAGCCTATGGAAGATCTGAATTCAATGATTCCTAATGGGCCCATTTGTGGAATCACTGCTTATTTATTGGAAAATCTAAAATAAACTAGTTTAATTTGGTGATGTGGCCTAATAAAACAAAAAAGTCAGAGCGTTATTTTGTCCACGAAGTTTTAGATAGTTCATCATTTCCATGTGTTCCATGTATTACTGTATATTATTGTACTTGTACATTGACAATATTATTGTCTATGTTTTACAGTAGGCTACCTAACTATCGTAACACTGCCACCTAGTGAGTGTATGGTAAAGAAGCATAGGACTAAGGAAACTAAAATGACTAAAACCTGATACAACGCACACACAAAAAACTGCTATTTGGACGTTATGGGTCTAACTCAAATGTTCATGTGAGCTATGCATGCATGCTCATGCACAAATGTTTAAGATAATTTGATACGCACTAGGTAACCCAATGCTGATGTTACTGCAAGACACCAACAACAGTAAAACACATTGTCAAGATTCCATGAGAAACTTCACCTGAGGATTGTTACAACCAGACTTTACCATGGTGATGCTTTCCCTTTTCCGGTATCCAAACCCTATGAGTGACGTAACACTCTGGACGACGACGAGACTACCCCAGTGAAGCCCGAAGTTTGTTGCTAGGTGCCTTGCATGATCCTCACGGTCACAGTTTCCTCAAGGGCTGGGTAGAGCTGTCTTCTCGCCGTCAACAGCATTACGCGATTACTGTAGACGGTTTGAAGTGGCCCGGACACTGGGAGGCATCGCACATTAGGACAATGAGCTTCTTGTTGTAAGTTACAGTAGCCTTCGAAGGAACGAAAACGTTAACTTGGCTATGTTCAGCTACGTTAGCTGCTAACATGATTTTGCTAACGGTAACGTCATGTCAATAAACCCGTCCAGGTGCTATTATCTCCATCGCGAGTTAGCCTATTTTGTGTCTAGCGATTGTAATTAGCTGTCAAGTAGTATTTTTAGCAGAGTCAACATAAGACAACTCAGAAAGAACGACGTTAAATAGTCAAGCAATCTTAACTGACAGCATAGCTGTCCTTAGTTAACATTGTGACTTAAGTTACATATGATGGCTAGCTAGCTAACCTGTGTATCCTAGCTCTGCTGGTAGCTTGCTACCGGTAGCTGAGTTGTTTCTACCATGCGAGGCTTTCGTTCCAAAATTGACATGGCTTATGATAGTAACCATGTTCGTGATGTATAACCAGCTTTATCGTGGCGATCTACTTATGTTGTCTGACAATTTTACTTCTGTATTTGCTGTGTTCAATTTGGTGTAACGTTACCGTGTATTCGTCTCTGACAAAGTGACTGACTTGGCTACGTTAACTTTTCAGCTGCCGACTAACGCTAGCTGTCATATATTACATGTAAGATCAATATGCTTAACTACTTGACCAACTGTTAACTTGGCTTCAAAGAAGTATAAACCAAAGCAACGGCATACATAAGTGACATTGTTATTTGAGTCAGGTGTATCAGTGGTGACTTCATCAAGCTTACGTTAGCCGGTTAGATAGCAGTGATAACGTTAGCTAATTCAATGCATATCAAGACACCGAGTTGAGGCCATGAATTCTAGCTACACCACCACGAATACTGTAACACTAGATAGATATGTTACTTTAGGGTTTGTATAAGCAATCTTAACGAACAAGCTAATATTATTGATCATGTAAAGATTTGAAAGACTTCAGGGGGGGGGTTGTGTGTTCCAGTATTGCCGTTAGCTAACATAGAAGTCAGTTTACGTTCATTTAGCTAACCACTTCTCTTGTTTATTGGATCACATTGGTAACTTTATAGGTCGTTTAGAATAGCATGCTTGTTTCATTCCAGCTGTTTATTGTGCTACAGATTCTGGTCTACGTCAACTTGTTGTTTGTTGTAACGGCTAACAGTTGGTTAAAAAATTGCTACGTGCACACAGTAACATATCACACCATTGCCATTTTGACAGTGGGAACCGTTCGTCAAAAACCTTTAAACCGAAGAAGAATATCCCCGAAGGGTCTCATCAATACGAGCTGTTAAAACATGCAGAGGCCACACTTGGCAGCGGCAACCTGCGGATGGCTGTAATGCTACCAGATGGAGAGGACCTAAATGAATGGGTGGCAGTGAACAGTACGTGATTTTACAGTTGTTAAGCATGTTTGCGTTTATGTACAAAAATCTACTATAACTGTGTTATAATGCATGTAGTAGGTACAATGTCTTGAGCAACATATTTTGAATGAGTCTGTCTCAGCAAGGGGGACGTGTGAGCAGTATGTTTGTGAATAGATGTCCAGCTCTGCAAGTGGTGTGGTGGTCTGTGAATTCTAAACACTCTTTGACCCATTTCCAACACTTTTGTTGGCCCCTAAATTGAGAACCAATGCCCTGAAAGAAAACTCTAGTCAAACCCCAATTCAAGTGCATCTGTTAGCCAGCATGAAAGGCCAGTAATGGATTAGCAACCATGGGATTGTGATGCAACCATACACATAATAGTAATTTACATTTATGAATTTAGCGGATGCTTTAGTACAATGGACATTTTACATGGAGTATTGAACCCATTACCTTGATGGTATTAGCACCTTACTTTGTCTGTTGAGCATCAAGTGTAGTCCCCAACATCAAGAGGTTCCTCAGAACTTGAGATGTCCACCCAGTAATGGGGTAACCCCTCAGTTTCTGAGTTGAGTCCTAAACAGATGACATAGTTCTTGGTTTGGTACGAGACCTGAACACAGTGTTCCTGTGTATGTCACTACTTTAGAGGGTTGGTACGAGACCTGAACACAGTGTTCCTGTGTATGTCACTACTTTAGAGGGTTGGTACGAGACCTGAACACAGTGTTCTTGTGTGTGTCACTACTTTAGAGGGTTGGTACGAGACCTGAACACAGTGCTCCTGTGTGTGTCAGGACTTTAGAGGGTTGGTACGAGACCTGAACACAGTGCTCCTGTGTCAGGACTTTAGAGGGTTGTTGCTGATGTATTTGTTCTTCCATTCCTCTTAAACCAAGTAGCTACTTATTGCATCTAATGATTTGTGTCCACTCTCCTCCATCTTGTTCCCCCTGTCACAAACCTACCCAGCGGTGGACTTCTTCAACCAGATCAACATGCTGTATGGGACCATAACAGACTTCTGCACTGAGGAGAGCTGCCCCGTCATGTCTGCAGGACCAAAGTGAGTTTATGTACGAAGCGTGTTGCAGGACTGTTTGTGTTTTTAAGCACTGCTGGAACACTGAATCCTGGATCTGAACAATATTTTTTGTATCTCTTAATAATTGAGACACAATGAATACATATTGTCAAGAATGTACTAAGGAAATCTGATGGCATTAGGGAGATGTGTAACTAAATCTGATGCATGAGCTTGATTTACAGATTGAGAAATAGGCTCATATTAGTTTTTGGATAGAGGCTGCCTTGTATGTGTGGTTTGACTGCCAGTCTGCTCAGGCAGATGAGAATGACGCTGCTAAATCTCCAATGTTGTTTCCTCTTATTTTGTGTTAATAGGTATGAGTATCACTGGGCTGATGGGACCAACATAAAAAAGCCAATCAAATGCTCTGCACCGAAGTACATTGACTACCTGATGACTTGGGTGCAAGATCAACTAGATGATGAAACACTGTTCCCTTCTAAAATCGGTACTAGAGATGCTCTAGTTAATGTCTTACTATGCTTAGTCATTGTGTGTGATTTATCCATCCAATTTCATCTTCCAACAGGGTTTGCATAGCTTTTTGTCCCAATGTACCATGTGTACAGTGCTGTTCTCACCCTCTGAGGTCTGATCAATTATGCTTATGTTCACTTTCATGAACAGCGTTTCATTCTAGAAATTCAAATATGAATTAACAGTCTGTTACAACTTCAAGTTGTTTGTTGGTATTTTGTGATGTCATTGTCTCATCACCAGATAAAGTCCCCCTCATCTCCTGTTATTTCTCATCTTTTGCCACTTTTCACCTACAGGGGTGCCATTTCCCAAGAATTTTATGTCTGTGGCAAAGACCATCTTGAAGCGCCTGTTCCGTGTTTACGCTCACATCTATCACCAGCACTTTGACTCTGTCATGCAGTTGCAGGAGGAGGCCCATCTCAACACTTCCTTCAAGCACTTCATCTTCTTTGTGCTGGTCAGAGGCACTCTCAAACACAACTCATGTCTTTTTTTTCTACCATGATTGATGTGTAACCTTTTTTGGGCGATTGTCTGATTTGATTTGTGTGTGTTGTATTGTTTCAGGAGTTCAATCTGATTGACCGAAAGGAGCTAGCGCCCCTCCAGGAGTTGATTGACAAGCTGACGACCAAGGACAGATAGATGAAGAGATGGAACAAACAGCCATCCCCTTCACACCCAACTCCAACTGATCTCCTCTGTGCCCTCTGTTCTCCTTTGCTTTGTACAGACGTCCTGCCTTGATCTAAGCTCAACCGCACACCATTGCCACAGTAATACTAGCTGTGGAGGAGAACTACAGTGCTATACCACATCATAGAAAATCCTGTCAACAATATTAACAGTAAAGGGGTGCAAGCTAGCTATGTTGACTGGTCTTTCCAGGCGCCTCTTTATTTCCAGGCTTAGTTTTAACAGACACTATTTTGAGAATATCAAGCTAATGTGTTTAGCTTGTTTGAATGGCTTGTGCTGTTGTTGTCCCCCACCCCCTTTCAATTCCCTGAGTGCTTTTAAGGAAACGTCAATACATTACTGCCTTCTAGTGGTGGATCAGCATAACCATATCTCCACCAGTTTTGGCCCTTGTATCAGTCATCATCTCTACTATATTTTACCTGTTGGGGACATGCTCAGTCAAAATAATGCAGTGATTTAGACAGCAGATGGATGAAGATGAATTCAGAAAATATCTGTATTTCCTATGCAATTATAACAACAGTAATACGTTTCAAGTTCAACTTGCACAAAGATGCATTGTTTTTTCCAACAAAAACTAATTAACCCTTTTTAATATTCGGCCACAGTTTCATGATCATTGTATAATTACATTCCTGTTAGAAATCTTACATTTGAAACCGCTTTCCTATTTGCATGTTGAGATGCATTGGTTGTATTGCGTAACTATGATGTGGTGAATCCTCAAAGAGTGCTGGTCACTTTTCTGATCAGAACACTTTGTTCCTTCGGAATGAGTTGTATGAGTATGTATGTATGAGCGGTGTATGAAGACAAAATACTGGCTTAAGCTTAGCTTAAGTATTTCCCTTTTAAACATCCAATACGATAAGGTGCAGTTCAAAGACTCGACTAAAGCATTTACAGAAGTGATTCGAAGAGTCTGAAAACTGTCAAAATCTGTCATGTTTTTGTTTGTTTTTGTCAAGGAGTAAGATTGTAATGCCACACATTTCAATTCATGTAGGTGTATGCCAAAAACAGACTTACTGGCAGCATTAAGGCTTTTTTTTTGTTGGAACTCTTACTTAATTTGATTGTTTAACTCCTAGTATGAATTCGGTGTGAATTCAATATTTGTCAGCATACACCCTGGAAAGTAGCATTCCATGAATGTAATTATCTGGAGCAGCAGGTTACTGTGAAGATGGCTGCATTAATGACGGTGCCAACAGTTACTAAGAATGACAGGCAGGTGTTAACTGTTTGTATGAACCTAATTTTGCCTCTGAAATAGAGTATATATATTTTCCCTTGACTGTATCATAGATATTACGTTTTTTGAGCAGGATGTACATAATGTCTAAAAGCTGTAGAATGCAGCTACAGAAAGCATTTGAACCGTTACTGAACACTTTGTTAAACAAATATTGATGCTGTAAATACGCCTAATAAAATTTGTTTAACCACAGTCATTGCCGTGATTTAGTATTTCTTGCATTTGTGGATTATAACAAAATATAGCATGCTGAATAATGTCTGTGTGAGGTAACGAATATGGTAATCAGTTATGGGCCCCGAACTGAAATTATTTAGACCATAAAAAGCCATTTTCAATTGCTGGTCGCTGATGTGTTTTTTTTTTTCACCAAGTGCTGAAGTGAGTTGAAATGCATTCATTAATGTTTTAGAGCTTTCTGAAGAGACTACGCAAATACCTGACGCTTATGCGTCATTACGCAGAGTACCTTGGTGGTGTACCTTTGTGCGTCCTTTGCTTGAATGGCTTCGTACACGCAAACTGGGAAGTCAAGGGCTGTTGTTGGAGTTTCCCCAAGGTAGATGTGTGGTTTGATGCGAAGAGACGTATGTGGATAAAGGAAATAGAGACGTTCGTGCAAGGTAAACCTTTTCAAAGTACTGAGTAACCGAATTTCTCAATCGAGTTTTCCTAATGATGATTGCGGACTCCGTACTGATAAATGCTTCTGCAGTAAACTACCTCCTGCTTGAGAATCACCAGACCAGATTCAAGTTCCACTTCATCACGAATCAATATGTTAATTTCCTTCAGTATTTTTTTACGTATCAAGTTGCCAAATTATATATAATTGATTGAAGGATGTTAATGTCCATCATTCTCTATTACGAATGCACAACTAATGTGGCTTTTGCATATGTTAAGAAACTTGTAAAACCATCTTGTGGGTTAATGTTGGTCGTTTGCCTGTTCACTAGTTGCACGTGTTTTCATCGTCCCCCCTGAAATTAGCGCTAGTTTGAAAATGACCAAATGTTGATATACTTAAAAGATACATTTACTGATCACGTACATTTTACTGACAAGCTTTACATGACATTAAATAAGCGGTCTTGATGTATCTCAATTTATGGTGCCAGGCCCCACAGGTGCAGTGTGTAATCCACAGACCGCACAGTGGACCTGGTTGTACCAGGGGGAGCTTAGCTTATTGATCAAAGCACAAGGGGAGGATTTCAGGGCTATTCAAGTGCAGAATGCAGGATTTTGTGGATTTAAGTAAGACATTTGGCCTTAAGAATTTGTTTTGTACTCACCAGGACTTACTGAATGAGCAACATGAACAAAAAACAAGCCTTGTTTTTGTCCTGTTTGACTTTGAACCACTTGGGACAAATGGCCTCTAAATAACCCAGAGCATGTTGATCTCCTCAGTATAAAAAGTTAGGTTATGCCAACAACTAAAATAGTCATCACTGTGTATTGACCCTTCTGAGAGTTGTAAAGATTTTTAAGCAGGTCTGGGTAAAATATTGAACCTATCTGTCATCGTATGTGCTATGAGGGTCTTTAGAAAATGCAATTAAAGTTGGATGTTGGTTTTTGTTAGAAAATGATCTCTGGCGAATATGCAGTTGACAGGAGTTCTCTTCTGTTCAGCAATGCGTGTGCTGTCACTCTCTTGCATGCTTGCCTGTACTCTGCCTATTGTGACACCAGTGCACCCACGTCCGAATGCGCATGCACGTTGCTGTCCGTTGAGTCCCTTGGCCTGGACAAAGCCCCCCACAGAAAGTCTCTCTCAGGTTTCTGATGTCACTCTTTGGGGAAGACAAGGGCTCACCTTGGTTACAGAGTTTCTGTGTGGACCTTTTCAATGATGTGACTGGAGGTGTTTCAGGGAGGGAATCCAAAGAAAGGAAGGAAGAAAGGAATGGACAGAGTTCTAATACTGTTTCTGGATTTTACTATAGGGTCAGACGTGAGTGATTAGATATTCTTGTTGGCTGCAAAGTGTATGGTAATAGCTATATTACCCCATGAACTATGTTCTGTCTCTGTCTTTGAACCCTCTAATTGTTTGTTCTTGTTTGGGGTTCAGGCACATGCTTAAAGCTGACTTTATTCAGAAGCAGCTCAAAAAGGTCAGGGTAGCCCTGGTGAGACCTGTCTTCTCTGTGTGTGGTGTGCTCATGTGCATTGTGTGCTATCTAAAGGGGAAATCCTTGGATTACAGTAGAAGCAACATAAACAACTGTTTAATTATGGGACGATGTGCTTTTGCTAGATGTGCTTCTGGTGTCCTTTGGTTAGTCCTCTTTGTGGGTCAATTATTTACATTGTCAATCAGGCAACTAGCATCTGAGACTATGCCTTGCCATCCAGCATGATCTTCAGTCTGGTTTAGTCTCAGTATATAATTGAAGGTAGGTGAATTGAAGTATGTATAATGTGAATATGGATTGAGGTACATAAAACACTGAAATTCCTCTTTCCTATCGCACCGTCTTCTGTAACTCAACCAGAAAAAGTATTGATTAAAGAATGATTTGATAAAGATTTGATTACTATACATTACTATTGCATTACTACACAGAACAGTTGAGACAACTTCAGCTCAGAGAGTGAGTGGTTCATTCAGTCGAGAGAGAGAGGAGGGGTTTGAAATAGCTCTGGTTTGTGGCCACATTGTTTTGTGTTTTGCAGAGCAGAGGGTTCACTCTCTGCTAGACCAAATGAAATTCCACGCATAGAGACACTTCCTGACCAGCCGAAGAGACTCAACCAAAGTATTTTTTGCCTGTCCAGAAAAGGCACATAGATTGGTCCATATAATTTACTAGCTGTTGCTATGTTAAATGTGTTTTTGCATTTATGTTTTTACTCTGCAATTACTAGCTAGCTTGTGTATATGGCTAGTTTAAATAAGGAGGTTGGGATCACGTTATCCAACCACTTATACTGACTTGTAAGTTTCCACATTTACTGTCCCGCTTTCTCCAGCCTTGTCCAGCTGCCAAGATTTTTAGCTTTGCTGTTGCATAGAGTGCGGTTCAAATATCCTTTGACTCATCATCAGGATGTTCCCTTGAGTTCCCAGGGTATGAGGACAGACCGTCCCAAGACCTGCAGTGCAGCACTACATAGGATCAGGGCACATAGTATGTGTATCTACTGTGTGTACCAAACATGAAAGAGGCAGAGTTCTATGTGTGAGTCTGTCATGATTTTAATTAAGTGCTAATCTAAGCCTGACTCTTAATTCTAGTCTCTGCTTGATGTGTGAGCTGTAGCTGACTATACCTGTTTCAAATCACCCAGTGTTGGGAATGTGCATAGAATACAATCAAAGGGCCTCTGACTAAATCCCTCTCTTATTTTTGTCCATTTCTCAGGTTGTTGTGAAGATGAGATGAGCTGTGGATGATTCGTCTCAGTTTTCCCCATGGCTCACAGCACATATGTTTACCCCAATGGCCCAGGTGGGATGCCCTCGCTCTCTGCTCTAGTTCTCTTTCTTTAAACACCTGACCTCCACACTGCACTCTACTGGATTTAGAACTCATATACTCTGCTGCGCTTCTAAAGGCTATCACTGGTAGGATCATCCATCTGTCTCAGCTAAGGGTAGTCTTTTAGGGGGTTGCTTGACGAGGAGAGTGGGAAGTGTGCTGTGATTGGAGGGCACTGGCAGCCAATCGCTGACTGTGTTGGGTTGGTTAAATCCACTCTGTTGGTGACTTTTTTTCTCCATGTTTGGGGAGAGACGAAGTGGCACTGTTAGTGTGCAGACGAGAGGAAGAAAGTGAAAAGAGCAGAAGAGGGTGGAAAAGTTGAATGCCTGGGATGAACTAAGGATGCTACTGTAGGTTATGATTTGCATCAAATCCATGAGGTAAAAAAAGTTTATACACTTCTCAGCTTTGTCTCAATGTCTCACGCTCACTAACAAAAGATGGCATTGGTGTAAGTTGTTTGGACAGAGGGTATATTTGGCATGTGGAATGCAATTTTTGTATTCCGTAACATAGCTTAATTATTTCAGGCGAAAATTATATATTAGTCTGAATGTTATCTGTATTTGGAATATTGATAATTATCTTTTGTATTTCTGAGAATCACAGGGGCATTTCAATCTTGACTCAAAAATCTTAAAACCCCCAAATCCCCTCTTTCCTCCTTGAAACATGCCATTTTTATTGCCTCCCTTCAAATCTTGTTTTGATCTGAGACGTCTATGTGGGGTGCTTGGGATTCTCATAGACTGCATGCAGTTTGCTCAAGGAAATCATTACACTGTATCTGACTTTAGCTGTTGAATTAACAGCTTTTATGAACACTTAATGTGTGACATGCCATGATCACTCAGCTTATGTCAGCAGTTTAACATGAAAAAAACATTACTGAAATTCATTTTTTTGTGTGTTTCCACTCAGATAACACAGAGTCTGCAGTCAGCACTAAGCACAGTAGTGGTCCGTATTGTGTGGAGACACCATATGGTTACCAGGTTGATTTGGACTTTTTTCAGTACGTGGACAGTATTGAAAGGGCTAACAGTATTCATCGGCTCAGCCTTCAAAGGCGCCTCAGGGCGGCCAATCCCATTTCAGAACCTCAAGACAGACTGGGCCCCGCCCAGTGGACCTCGTCTGAGTCTCTGTCATCTGTGAGCAGCGATGAAGCTCGCCGAGCTTCTTTCTCCTCCTCATCCTCATCCTCATCTTTTATGAGTCGTCGAAGGCCCCCACTCCCTCCTTCCCACTCCTCCCCTTCCCTCATCCCAGCCGGGGGCAATGAAGCCTCTCAGCCGCCCGTTGCTTCTCACAGAGCTCTGGAGGGTAAGCCCCCTACTGCGGCACGCTCCCCTGCTCTCCCCAGGTCTAACCCCCACGTGGAACGCACCTTGCTGGAGACCCGAAGGCGCCTGGAGCAGGAGAAGGCCTCCCTCTCAGCGGCTGCTCCTGAGCCTCATCCTAGGCGCAGGCTTTCCAGCTTCGGGGGCCTTGGTTCCAGCGGCTCCCTCTCCCCGTACACCAGCTGGAAAGCTCTGAATCAGAGCCTGCAAGCTGGTAGTGCTAGGCTGAGCGTTGCTGACCAAGCTGGGCAGGGGATGTCTTCTCTGGGGAGCACAACAGGAGGGTCCCTGAGGCACAGTCCACTGAGCTCTGGCAGGGCCACCCCAGTGACTGGTGTGAGCCCCCTCCATCTGCAAATGGTGCGTGATCAGATGATGGTGGCCCTTAAGAGATTGAAGGAACTGGAGGAGCAAGTGAAGGCCATTCCTGTTCTGCAGGTCAAGATGTCCGTCCTCCAGGAGGAGAAGAGGCAGCTGACCGCTCAGGTGAAGAATCTGAAAGGTGAGGACACGGAGATGGAGGCGGTGTTTCGGAGACGAGCACACAGCACAGGCTCTGCAGAACAGCAGCGCTCCCATCTGAGGAGAGAACGGAAGGCAGAGACCACCGGAGACAATGAAGAGATTTTGAAAACCCTCGCCACCAGTGGTCTGAAGGAGTTCAGCCAACTCACAGCGGAAATGCAAGCTCTGGAGAAAAAAATCAAAGACGCTCGTGTAGAAACACAACATCGGTCGGCCACAAAAGCATCCCACGCCAGAGGGCACAGGTCTGTGGCTGTTGGCGATGACTTGCCAGTAGACGAAATTGTCATCCTCCATCGGAGCTCTAAGAAGGTCACCAAAGACGTGGCCACAGAGGTGAAGCTTGAGACCAGGTCCACCGCAGTGGGAGTGTCTGAGTCCATGCTTGGAGCGTCATCAGCAGAGGCAGAACTGGAATCCCAACAGCACACTATCCACGTCCTGAGAGATAAAGTGCAGCGCTTGGAGGCCGAGCTGAAAGACATGGCTTTGCAGAAGGAGATGGGCCGTCTAAGGAATGAGCTTCGAAATGCGGGAGCCAGGAATCGCTTCGACAAGAGCTCCACGGCCCAACCCTTGACCCACAATGCTGGGTCTCAGACCAGAGCTCAAACACGCAGTCTGGGGGTGGGAAACCACCCTAACATGCGGGACGCCTCCACAGGAGAGCAAGTGCAGAAAGAGGGCTGGGGCATCACTGTGGGTGTGTCATGCAGACCAGAGACACGGTGTGTGGCCACAGGTCACGACACACCTATGGATCACTGGGTAGTATTGGAGAAGGTGGAGACGTGTGAGAAGTGTGTTGGGGATCGGGTTTCCATGTGCAGTCAGAGCGTGAGTTCAGAGATGAGTGTCCGCGAGGCTGGAGTCCTTACGGAGGAGACGATGGAAACCCTTAGCCAGCGGATCAGGAAAGTTGAGCAGCGGACCGTTGGGTGTGGCGACTGCACAGTGGACGTGACCGTGACGGCGCTGAAGACCCTGGTGTCTCGCGGGACACTCACTGAAGCAGCCAAAGGTGTAGATCTGGGCATTATGGTGACTCCGTGCACGGCATCCCAGCGCACCAACACCGCAGTTGACACGGTGTCTCGTTTCACTAGCACCGCAATGGCCTTTGTTATAGAGTCCAGCACCAACACCTCCCTGAACATGACTAAGGAAAAACACACCAACACCATGACCAACCTCACCAGAACGGTTGCCATAGGTGAGGGTAAGGTTAAAGACATGGAGGCAGCGGTGAAAATGCGCTCTATCGGTGTGGGAACGTCAGTACCAAGGGACATGGGTAATCTTCCTCATAGTTCCTCTGCTGCGAAAATAACAACTCGGGACGCAGGGGTGGGGCTTGCTAATGTCCACGAGAACTTTTTGGTGGGCTTAAGAACCAGGAATATTGCATGTGGTCCGTCTCACCTCCCAGACCCCGCTAAGACCAGGAGCATTGGGGTGGGAGAGGGAAGGCTCCGGGATGCATCGGGACACTGGCAGACGTTTGTGCAGGTGACACGCACCCCCCCGCAGCCGCAGCCATCAGCAGTGTTGGAGCCAGGCTTGGATCATTACATCGAGCGCATGCAGAGACTGCTGAAGGAGCAGCAGAGCCTGCTGACGGAGAGCCACAGTGAGCTGGGTGAGGTGATAGCCCAGCCACAGGCTCACTTTACCTCCATCAGTACCCAGCTAGCTAGCACCCTCTCCTGCCTGGACTCGGTAGTGCGGCAGGTGGGCACAGAGGAGCTTCAGTCACAGCACAAAGGTACAAAATATTGAATATACTGCACACTCAAAAATGAATAAATATCTAAAAATGGGTGGTTATGTGGTTCAATCTTAAGAAGGTCCCAGGCAGTGTCTTCTGCCCCTGTCTGATGTAGTTTCCTTTTTTACCTTTAGTTTCTGATTACATAGCTATGGGAGACATGAGGCTTGTGGTCCTTCTCAGTATTTCCTTCTGCAACTTCTCAGGTTCTGGGTCCTGCCCATCCTCTGAAACCACAGAGAAGTCCCCGGGCCGGAAGAAGAACTCTATGGGGGGAAAGAAGTCCTCTGACCTTCTTGGTTGGTTGTTTGTCTCTTTTATACACGCATACATTGCAAGACAGACAGACATCTAGACACATTTTTCCCTATTAAAAGCAAGGAGAGGTGGAGAAAAAGGACAGAAACAACTTTTCTCCTCTATAGATGAGGAAAGACAAACAAAAACAGTCATTGGAAGTGTACTTCTGCAGGCACCTCCTCTGGTTTCTTCTCTGCAAAGGGGTGGAAATAGCATCTTCTGGTTTAAGTGCTGGCTGTCTGAGACCTACACTTAGAATATTTGGGATGGTGTTTGGTTTTGGATGGCTTGATTTTCCTCTGTTGCTGTGGTTTCTGGCACTCACAGACTGAAATCTGACCCATCCCACTGACTTTAGAACAACAAGGAAAACGGCACTAGAAAACTATACTGAGCACTTTTCAGTCGGTGCATAGATTCTCAACCAGGTGTGTTATGTTGGCTCAGAACATCCTAGATTGGTATTTGTGTTTCACAGCTAAGGAGCAGAACTAGATTTGTGTTGTACAGCTTTTTGACACATTGTGGAAGCATGCATATAACGCTCTGATTTTTCTTTCCATGAAAGAGGTATAAGTAACACTGATTATGAAGTTTGTAAATGAGGGACTGACAAAAGAACTGACTTAATGAGAACTACTCTGGGCAATACATCCCCCAGGTCCACCCAGTGATGCTCTGTCACTGAAGCCTATCATTAAGAGGAAAGATGGCCCCCAGGGTTGCCAGGATAGCAGGAAGAAGTTGAAGCTGAAGCCCGCAGGGTGAGTTTGCTGTTCATCCGGCCCCAGACCATTTATTCTTCTCATGGGATCAAAATGTGATCCCCAGTATGCCGATGAGACGTTCCTTTGCTTAACAAAGAACCAGGCCCACACTCTTATATCAGATTCATATAAATAATATATAGGCTATAAATAGTTAAATCTTGTTGAGAAATAAGCTCATGCTATGAAGGATTTGTACCAAAACATCTGCCAAATACAATTATGCATATGTATTGATGGGTCATATAGAAACATCCTTTAATCTGTAAACATTTGATTTATTCTTTTCTGATATCTTTTTCTACCCGCTCACACATTTACCACAGACTATGGGCGCCAGGGATGTTTCTCCTGTGCAACTCGATCCCCTGTACTGTGTTTCTTGTACACTCCAAAGGGCATCCTGTAATGTGATGTAGTTGTGTTGTGTGGAGCAGGCTGGAGAGTATGGCCATGAGTGAGGACTCCTGCTCAGAGGGCAGTGACTCCGATGGAGCAGTGGAACCTCCTGCCATGTCAGCGTGGAGAGGGAGCCGATATGTGGCCGAGGAAAAGAAGAACCCAGGGAAGCTGGAGAGGAGGGAACGGTAGGCAAACCAGCACAGACACACTATAGCCACAGCTCAGACACAACCCTCAGCACTGCAAATGGCCACAGCTCAGACACAAACCTCTCCGTAAAGCAAAATGGTTTGATAAACATTGCCTGATGTCCAGTGTTAATTCCATACTGATATTAAAGTACTAAATTATTTTTTATTCAAAACTAATCGAAAAAAAACATTAGCAGTTTATGGAGGACAATGTCCTTAGGTGGCCATTTTGTCAGCACAAATACTTTAATGTTAACAACTCCAATCCGCAGCACTACTGGCGTTGACCTGCTCAGGGTGAGACTTGATTTTATGTGATGCTGTAACTGGTGAAAGGATTAGTTCTAGCGTCAGCAGCTCTAATCCCCCTCATAGAAATGCACTGCAGCTAGAAGTTAATTCATTATTTATGGGCGGACAGGAATGCTAAAGACATGAATAAAGCAGGTCACCGCTCTGCTGATTTTAAGCCCAGTAGTGTGATGTTGAAAGACTGTCCACATGGATAAGATTTCGATATGGTGTCTGTTCGCTCCAACCATGTACACAGTTGCTCATGTCTATTCACGTCTGTGTGTTTTATACAATCTGTGAAATAGCACAGTATTATATATTGTTTTGTTCCAATTTGATGCAAAATACAACCTATTTAAATACATTTGGTGTATATACAGGTATGAGTTGAGTGACAAGGCCGTGTCAGCATGTCACACACTAAAGGCACATCTGTGTGATGGGAAAACTTTATCCAGCAGGGAGTTGGTGAGTATCACAGATCTCCGTGTGTGGGCGCATTTAAGTGCGTGCATGTATATATGTACAGTGCCCTCCACAATTATTGGCACCCCTAGTGAATATGAGCAAAACAGGCTATAAAAAAATATGTCTTTGCTGTTTATCCTCTTGGTCTTTCACTCAAAATATTCACAAAAATCGTACCTTTTCATTGAAGTAAAACTATTGAAAGAAAAAAAAACTGTTGACATTAAATAAATATTTTTCCCCAAAACATGTGTGCCACAATTATTGGCACCCCTTAATTTAATGTTTTGTGCAGCCTCCCTTTGCCAAGATAACAGCTCTGAGTCTTTTCCTATAATGCGTGATGAGGTTGGTGAACACATGGCACGGGATCTGAGACCATTCCTACATACAGTATCTCTCCAGATCCTTCAGATTCTGAGGTCAACGTTTGTAGACTCGGCTTCAGCTCATCCCACAGATTTTCTATGGGATTTAGGTAGGGGGACTGTGATGGCCATGGCAAAACCTGTATTCTGCGGTCGGTGAACCATTTTTATGTTGATTTTGAGGTGTGCTTCGGATCATTGACCTGCTGGAAGGTCCAACCACAGCCCATTTTAAGCTTACTGGAGGGGGCTGTTAGGTTTTCATTTAATATCTGCTGGTATTTGATGGAGTCCATGATACCATGTATCCTAACAAGATGTCCAGGGCCTTTGGAAGAAAAACAGCCCCACAACATCAAAGATCCGCCACCATACTTCACATTGGGTATGGGGGTCTTTTCTGTATGGCTATCTTTCTGTCTACGCCAAACCCACCTTTGATGTTTGTTGCCAAAAAGCTTTATTTTGGTCTCATCTGACCATATAACTCGCCCCATTGAAAGTCTGACTTACATTTGGCAAACTGTAGGCGCTTTAGTTTGTAGTTGATTGACAGCAGAGGCTTTTTTCTGGCAACCCTCCAAAACAACTTGTGGTGATGTAGGTGGCGTCTGATGGTAGTTTTGGAGACTTTCTGACCCCAAGACTCAACTCACCTCTACAATTCTCCAGCTGTGATCCTTAGAGATTATTTTGCCAGTCGAACCATCCTCCTCACGGTGCGTGGGGTCAATGTACACACACGTCCTCTTCCAGGCTGATTCTTAACATCTCCTGTCGCTTTAAACTTCTTAATTATTTCCATGATAGTGGAAATGGGTATTTTCAACTCTTTAGAGATTTTCTTGTGTCCATTTCTTGATTTGTGCAGCTCCACAACTTTCCGTCGCACATCGTCACTGTGTTCTTGGGTCTTTCCCATAGTGATGAATGACTAATGGAATTTGGCCTGTGTCACCTCATATTTGTACGCCAGTGGAACAGGAAGTCATGGTTGACCTCTTAAGAGTTCCTTATCAAACAGGTGAACTTAAAAATGTAAAACATGACTGGAAATATACTTCAGTTATATTTTAATTATAAGATTTTTCTAGGGGTGCCAATAATTGTGGCACACATGTTTTGGGGAAAAATATTTATTTAAGGTCAACAGTTTTTTTTTCGTTCAATAATTTTACTTCAATGAAAAGGTAAGATTTTTGTGAATATTTTGAGTGAAAGACCAAGAGGATAAACAGCAAAGACATATTTTTCTATAGCCTGTTTTGCTCATATTCACTAGGGGTGCCAATAATTGTGGAGGGCACTGTATGTGGAGTAGGGCTGAACGATTTAGGGAAATAATGTAATTGCGATTTTTCCCCCCAATATTGTGATTGCGATTTAATATGCGATTTTTTTTTTATTTTATCCTAATTATTTTTCCCAACAAATCGTAATGAATGATTTCAATATGACCAACACAATATTAGATACATTTAGTGTAAAATATTATTTCCCACAATTAAAATTTTTATTTAACTGCTCAGTTTATTTAACTGCTCAAGAACAACAAATCGGTGGCTTTGCCACTGTGCATTTAAGTAATTTAAACAAAGTCATTGTAAGAATAAACACAAGGCATGCACTTTTTAAACACTGTGCAAAATGTATCATCTTAAGAAAAAAAAAATTGTTGCGGTTAGAATTGCGTTTTGTCATATCGCGATTAAATCGCAAATGCAATTAATTGTTCAGCCCTAATGTGGGGCAGAGTATGTGTGTTCACGTAGTGTTTTTCATGTAAGGTTTAAGTGGACTTTGCTATTTGTTTGACATTCTACGGCTATATCTGTTCGTTTCTATTCAGCTCAGGTTGTGCTTGGGACTGATGAGGCATATGCTAGGCAGGCTTGATGGCAGGCTTTGGGCGAATGTATCTGATTTAGAATTATGCATTATTTCTGTGTATGTGTATGCTGTATTACACATGTATATGGGACATTTAGTATGTATGATGTGTTAGCAAGAAACTCATGAGCCTGTAAATGAAATGGTAAATGTGAGTGTTTAAGAAAATGTGTTGAGTGAGATCATCCATTTAAGAGGCAGAGCTCTTCTACTGATGTTTGTTTCCCTACTCACTCAATTTGATTGATCACTGCAGGCTAACAGATTACTGTGGCCATGTGTAAAAAAAAAAAAAAAAAAAAAAAACTTTGAATATTTTTTTATTTATAATTCATTTTGATCTTCCTGAAACCATTATGGTTTTGGATGGCGTCCATGTGCCAGACCTTAGTCTGACTCGGAGGAAATGGCTGAATTCTTTTTTTCTTTTTGGTGACTCCTTTTATACTTCCCCTTCCTTGGAATGTGAATGTGCCTCTAATTTTCTTCTAGGCGCTTTTACATTCCAGCAGGGAGGATTTCTGACACATACCCTCTCTGCTTCTCCTCCAGTTTGACAAATGTCTAGGACGTCTACGCTTAACTAGATACATTCATTTGGCAAGTTTTTGATTGGGCAGTATTTTGCAGACGGCTACATACAATGCTGAGCTCCCAGCTCATTATCAGTTGCAGTGGTTAAAGCCATTCGTTCTTTTTGGAGACTAAGACGGAGGCAAAGTGAGGGAGTGAAATGTTTTTGTGGCAACTGGTTTTGTACATCTCCAAACCACCCAGGCAACCCAGCATTTCAGATAGGGCCTCAGTGAAAAAGAGCTTGCATTGTGTGCTATGTTTACCCGCGTTTAGTTCTAGCCTATAATTATGAAATGGCTTCTATTATAAGTTCAAATTGCTTAGTTTTTTTTTTTCATAGAGAAATTACACAGTTGAATGTTTGTCTCAGCATCAACCCTGCCTTTGTGCTCCTTCTCTTTCGCATAAGAAAATCTGTCCAGACTGTCTGTGAGGTTAAAGGATGCAGATTAATTTGTACCCTTTCTTGGTGTTGATGTTTCATGGGTAAAAATGGATATGTAAATACTGAATATGTGAAACCTTTTCTGCCAGTGTGAAATGATGGGGTGTGTCTACGTATGGCCTCTGAATGCACTATTGCATGCTGGTTGGTTTTGTTTGGAAATGATAGACTTCAAATAGCCAACTGTGTTGGTGTGTTTCCTTTATAGCGCTCCTGCTTGAACAGTCTGCAGCAGGAGTGGTTCCGTGTGTCCAGTCAGAAGGCAGCGCAGGCAGGAACTGTGGGGGACTTCCTGTGTGCTGCGCACCGCGTGTCCCCAATGGTGCTGAGTCACGTGGCAAATATGGCCGACGGAAACGGCAACACGGCCCTGCATTACAGTGTCTCGCACTCCAACTTTAATGTGGTCAAGAAACTGCTGGATGCTGGTATGCTGCTCGGAAATACTGCTTTGGGGAGGAAGAGGGAGAGAGATATTGAGTGTTTAAAAAAAAAAAGGAGTCAGTAGTTTTAGTGTTTGTGTTCTAGTGTTTTAGTGTTTGTCCCTGAAGTTGAAGCTGTCAGTGGCGAGAGTTTTGTGTTCCACTCTGAGGTAGATTTTGGCCATTGATGGCATTGACTTGGTCTCATCTCTCCTGCTAGACGTGTGCAATGTGGACCAGCAGAACAAAGCTGGTTATACACCCATCATGCTAGCTGCCCTGGCTGCCGTGGAGACAAAGGAGGACATGGGCGTAGTAGAGGTGCTCTTCTGCAAGGGAGACGTCAATGCCAAGGCCAGCCAGGTGAGACGGAGACGGAACAGCTGGACTCTCAACACCAGATGCTACTTGATTATTCTCATACAAACTCTTATGGAGCCAGTACTCCTACAAAGCCTGCATAGATAGTGTTACCTCACAGGTGCTAATATCTGTGAATGCAACTGCCACTAATGCAAAGCCATTCATTTCTCACTTGTTTGTGTATGCATCAGGCGGGTCAGACGGCTTTGATGCTGGCAGTCAGTCATGGCCGCATGGATATGGTCAGAGCCCTGCTGACCTCAGGGTCCGAGGTCAACATTCAGGATGACGAGGGGTCGACGGCACTGATGTGTTCTAGCGAACACGGCCATGCTGATATTGTGAAGTTGTTGCTGGCTCAGCCTGGCTGTGATGCCACTTTGAGTGACAATGTAAGTGACCAGTCATCCAGTCAGTACTAGTTCTCTCTTTGTTTGTAAATAACTAATGTGTGTGTGTGTGTGTGTGTGTGTGTGTGCATGGATGCATGTCTGTGGGATTTTGAATGATATTTGTGTGTGTGTGTGTGTGTGTGTGTGTGTGTGTGTGTGTGTGTGTGTGTGTGTGTGTGTGTGTGTGTGTGTGTGTGTGTGTGTGTGTGTGTGTGTGTGTGTGTGTGTGTGTGTGTGTGTGTGTGTGTGTGCATGGATGCATGTCTGTGGGATTTTGAATGATATTTGTGTGTGTGTGTGTGTGTGTGTGCATGGATGCATGTCTGTGGGATTTTGAATGATTTGTGTGTGTGTGTGTGCTCATGGATGCATGTCTGTGGGATTTTGAATGATTTGTGTGTGTGTGTGTGTGTGTGTGTGTGTAAGCATTGGATGCATGACTGTGGGATTTTGAATGATTGGCCTAAATTTAGGACGAAAGCACCGCCCTATCCATAGCTCTGGAGGCCGGACATAAAGACATTGCCATGCTGCTGTACGCCCATGTTAACTTCTCCAAGGGTCAAACTCCGGTAGGGTATTATGCACATTCATCATCAGGCACACCTGTCAATACTGTTGACTGTGAATTAGAACATCAGTATAAAGCAGGACCCTTGTGCATGTGTGTGATCCTCTGTTTACAGGGTACTCCACGACTTGGAAACAGACTTCCTCATATTCAGTAGGGAGAAGATGTTTGGCCTAATTGGATGCCAGGAATTCTTCCACATATTTGCTGCTAAATATACTCTCACTGAGTGCAAGATCCATTTGATTGCAAACGTTGTTAGGGCCAGTAATCTTGGACTACAGCTGAACTGCACTCAAAATGATCCATTGATCTTGGACTACACGTAAACTGAACTACACTCAAAATGATCCATTGCTGAACCTAGCAATTCCCATAATGTGCTTAGAATTACATGAAGAATGCACAATGTGTAATGAGCAGTGCATAATTACACATCTGTCATATGAGAATTTGATATGGACCACGTCTACTCCAATTTGTGAAGATAAAAAACTGCCCAGTGTGCAGTCGCATGCTAGCAATAGATGACTGAAGGATGTTTGTCTTGGCACTGAGTCATATCCTTTCATCATTTTTAGCCACCTGGTAGAAGTCATAGTTGCTGGACAAATATACCGCTCTGCCTATTATGCAACTCTTTGTATGTCTGAGGCCACAGAGGGAGATTGGGATTGAGTCCATGCAGTATCTGTGTCCCTTCTCTGCCTGTATCAGGCCATGTCAGGAATGACGGACTGACCTCCTCAGGAGAACAAGTAAAAGCAATAGTAACGTTTTAATGTTTTTCTGTATGTATTTACCCTTTTCGTACTATTTTATATTTTTAATGTGCAGATATTGGATGCAGTAAATAATTCAGCAATTATTAAAGTATATGCATTTATAACTTGTACTTTGTATAGTATAATTTCCTCTCTAGTACAGCCAACTATTTTAAGATTATATTTAGTGAGTTATTTCCTGTAAAGTGTCTTATTCTTACCAAATAATAAAGATTATTTCACTGTACTTTTGTCATTGTGATCTCTTGGAGTGGTGTGGTGTGCTGTAGTGTAGAGGCAGCGCCACCCTCTGGTCATAAGGAAATTGCACACTTTCTGCGTGTGAAGTGTTTGAGCCAGCTAATGGTCATTTTTTTGTACCATTCAAAGCATTACTTTATTATTTTGAGTAAGTAGATTTAGACTGCAAAAACTGTTTCCTAACTTACACAATAACACAAGCATTTTTTTTGTATGTTCATGAGGCTGCTGTAGCCATGTATTGTGTTGTGTATAAGAAACATCAAACATCTATTCAAATATCAAAACTATTCAAATGTATTACATTTATTGATGTCAGTAAAATATGCAGCATTAATAGTGATGATGAAGTATCTTTCAGGAGTAGTTTTGAGGGTGTTCACAGTAGGAAGAAACATCATTATTGTTCGTCTTTTGACTTTTAAGGAAAAGCCATCAGAAACTCCCTATGTGGTGTTCTCACAATCACCGTTTCATGCGCTCTTTCTTTCTATCATGTGCTTCAAAGCTTTAAAAACTCATTTGACATAAAGAACTAAACTTTGTCTATAGATGTCCCATTCCCATGGTTCCAGTGAATGGCTGCATCACTCCTAATGATGTGCTCTGTGCTACTAATCCTTTCTCCATCCTTTACTGCTCCGACTTTCAGTGATGTTCCAAGCAGTCTGTGTCTGTTTTGGCAGTAAATCAACTGTGAACGTTTTGCTCTCATCTCAACTCTGACTGTGGGTGGAAGATTGACACTGACGGATCAAGGCACTCATTGTCAGTCCAGCTTGGTACTTCAACTTGGCATGGTTGTCTGAAACTTTATATATATATATAGACTTTATTACAGGCTCAAGGCCCACATAGTAGATGCACAATACATACAATCAATAAATGACATATAAATACATACAATCATAAATTACATATAAATATACAAGGAAAGAATGTGACATATATATGTGACAACAGTCCTTTTAAAGGGAAACTTTGCGATTCTTCAACCTTGGCCCTATTTTTAGATCTTTTTGGGTCCAAACCTTTAACGATAGAAATCAGTCTGGTATTGAGTTGGATGCTATCACTGGCAAACGCGAAATGGCTATACAATGGAATCCCATGGGGCAAGCATCCATGTCAGTTTTTTTTAAGTGTCTGACAACATGGAAAATATCCCTACAGAGGACAAACCTGTAACTTTAAAGAAACTGGAAAATAAATGACTTTACACTTTCTGTGGTTTAAGTTTCTGTAGAAAATGACCTGTTCTACAGTCCTTTCTAACACTTTATTTACAGTTATTGAGGTAAACAGACAGGTCTGTCTCTGTAGGTATCCTTTCCATGTAGTCAGACACTGATGATTACATTATGATCTTGTCAGTGGAGGGAAAAAAGCGGTTTACTTTGAGGCAGATGCCTGTCCCATGGGATTATATTGTATAGCCATTTTGCAGTTGCCAGTTATAGCATTCTAACTCAATACTGGGCCAATTTTGATAGTTTTGTCCCTATTAAGCATTTGGACCCAAAAAGATGTTTCCTGAGGTTTCCCTTTAAGTGTTCTGCATCTCTGAGTTGCTGAGATATCATGATCCTACAACGAACAGTCCTACATGGAAACTATGTTGAATGGCACTCCACCAGGCAGTCTTTTATGTTTAACCCTAACCACAATACACAGGCTGGAATGTGGACAGAATTCAAGGCATTAGGAGCTCTGAACTGTATTAGCACAGTACAACTCCAAATGATCTGTATTGCTAAACACCCTCTCCACCCAGAAACAGAGAACAGAGATACTGTCCAAGTGCCATAGTGACCAGGACATGGGCAGATGACTGCAAACCATGCTAGGCAATGATCCAAAGAATTGCTGTTTAGAGCCAACCAGTTACTGAGGTAAAGATACACAAAACAAGCAAAGTTGTGCAGTCATGTATATATTACATTCAACAAATGCCATGCCAAGAATGTTCCTGGCGGATTCAAGTGGTCTCTGACACAACAGGACGCAAGAAAGTATTGTAAAAACAGGGAGATGTTGATTTCCCTTTGAGTAAATGGACACAGAATGCCCTTGACCATACATGGGGAGCTCTTGGCAGAGTGACAGTTTTATTTTTGTATTCCAATGTATCTGATAAACAGTCTGAAACTCATTGAATAAATGACTGTGTAAGGCTTCCAAGGGCTTTCTGATGCATTTCTCTCTGTTCTGTACATGTTGTCATTTCTCAGGCGAATGCCCATGCGCTGTCCTTCAGTCACCCTGGTTGTGGGCCTAAAAAGGACACTGATTGATCATGTCACTCCTGGCACCCCACAGTCAGCAATATCAAATGACACACAAGCACTAATAGTGGGATCGACGACATCTTCATTTCATAGAGGACAGAAAGCTGCATGTCAACCTAATAATACATGACTCATTGGCAGACATTTCCCAATAGCGTGGAAATACATGCAAAAATCAAAAGACCTATTTTACAGCTCTGGACTCAAAATAGCCCTATTAGGGACCAGAACTGCTGTGAAAAAAACTAAAGAGTGCATTGCCTCTTCATATGATTATAATGCACACTCCTTGGAGTGTGTGTGTGTGTGTGTGTGTGTGTGTGTGTGTGTGTGTGTGTGTGTGTCGCTCTGTGTCTGTCTCTGTGTGTGTGCATGTAGTAAAGGAATGCTGAAGCAATATCACTCTGTGAGGACTGCAGTGGGCAAAACGTGTTGTTGCCATGGTAACATGCCTTAGCAGTAAGTGGTGTTTTACAGAAATGGCAGAGTGCTACAGACTTGGATTTGAATCTGATATGCAATTTCATCTGAAGTCCACTTAAGAACACACACACACACACACACACTCATAGCAATGTATTCTCCTTCATCAAAATCAATAATCATTTGCAGAGCAGTCAGTTCTTTAGAATTGAGTGAATTACCAATTGTCCATTCACCTGAATAATTGATATGAAATATTAGTATGGTTGCCATGGCAAATATTTGATTGTGCCACCATCAGCCGAGTTTCCAAGTATTATTTGACAGTATTGCTGATGTACTGGTTATATTATTTTACAGTATTGCTGATGTACTGGTTATATTTGAGCAATTAAGAAAACTTATTCACTCCCATTTATTTGTCAAGAGCATAAGTTGGGGGAACCAGGAATGAAGTTGATAATATTCTGGACCTTATTATTAATGCAGCATTAACATAGCTTTATGGGATGTCACATGTTGTGGCTGAATATATCTTTGATGGATAGTTATAATTCTGAGGGAACAAATAAGTCCCGTGAAAAATGTTTCCCTGAGTTTTCTGTTTCCTTCCACACAGCACAAACAGAAATGGGAGTAAGTAGAACAGTCACGCAAGGCGTCTTTCTCATTCATATCAGGTAGACAGAGCAGAGTGCTCACATTTATAAATACTCTTTGGAAACTAAAGCTAGTCTTCACTGGTGATGAAACAGTGTTTATTGGCGAGAAGTGTGTTTGGTTGTCATTCCTTAAGAGCACTGGAAAATGTGAGACAAATGTGCAAAAACATGTCACTGAAAGAGGTCAGCTGTTAATAATCAATGATCAATCAGCAACGGACAGATTGTTTTAATAACTATAATAATACACACGCACATGCACACACACATGACAGGAACACACATGCTGTCATGTAATAAACAGAGCAGTCTCCATAAGTGGGGGAAGAACACAGTAGTCTCCAACCGCCCGAGACAATACCATGATTGGGTATCTTTAACAGGGGACTAGGGAGGGGAAAATGCAGGCTTTAAAAAAAAAAAAAATATGTGATTGCGACATTCGATATTATAGCAAAAGTTTAAGGCCCTTTCCAGCAGCAAGAATGAGAAAAAGCCCCAGTACCGCAGCCCGCCATTCCATTCTCTCTCCCTCTCTCTCTCTCCCTCTCTCTCTCTCTCTCTCATCTTCCCCAACGCCAATTGATTTGTGTATGAAAAGCCGGCGCTTTTTCGCCCCCCTCTCCGGTGGTGCGTTTTGAGTGATCAGCTGATGAAGAGGCTTGCTGCACGCTGCTATGCTGGCTTGCTAATTCTTTCCCCTCCAGCTGATATCCAGCCTGCACACCACAGTCAGGTAAATAACACTCTTCCTTTTTCTATTCTGGTGTAGGCGATTAAGTCAGGCTACATCACACAGGCACAGACAGCGAGAGACAGAGAGAGAGGGAGTGTGTGAGTGTGTGTGTGTGTCAGAGAGAGAGAGAGCGAGAGAGGGAGACAATATGACTGTGTGGGAGCGTGTGTGTGAGAGCATGAGTGTGAGCCTGTGTAGATGTGAACTCAAGGAGACGAGGGGAATCGCTTCTCAGACTACTCGGTTGTGGTGGAGGGGGCTAGCAAGGCTAGAAGACATGTACACCCACATGCACACATTCTCACTCACTCACCCATGTCTAGCCGTTTTCCTGTCTTTTAGGATTATGGCGTGTCCTCTGTTTTCTTGCCGAAGCAGTGCCAGCTCTGTGTTTTTAAAGCCTTCCTTTATGCTGACCACTAACATGCAAGATCCGCTGCTTTCCTTTACAGTGAATTCTGATCACACAGCCACTGGTTTATTTTTTCTCTCTCTCTCCCTCTCCCTCTCCCTCTCCCTCTCTCCCGTTCTCTGTATATGTGTTTATATGTGTAGCTCTGAGTTGAAATGAAATGGCATTAATGTTTTCCCCTCTGACTACTTGGCCTTCTTGTACATGATCATCTGGGGATGTGTCTCTACGTGTGTGCATGCGCTTGTGTATTTCATTTGGCTTTTCCCGTCTGTTCGTGTTGGACCTCTTTGTACTTCTGCAGGGCTGTGACAATATGCATTTATAAGAGCGCAATTCATAAGGGTTTTCTTGCAAAACACAATTAGGACACACGTACCATTGTCTCTCGTCATATGCGCCAGATTCAGACAGAGATACTCTCCCCTACAAGCGGTGACTTGATGGTGAATTCATAATTTTCTGCTTCCTGTATCGCGGAGCTGCCAAAAGCGGAGCTATTGAGAGCATATCACTTGGCTTTAATTGCCTTTGTGTGATAGACACAGTAGTCACTGCAGCAGCAGCAGACACACTCACACTCAGACTCAGACTCACGCACAGCGAGCCAGAAGGGAAAGAAAAGAAGCAGATAGTGTTTGGACTGATATGTGGGTGGATGGCGTGGTCTTGTATTAATCTGAAAGTAAGTGATCTTAAGATTGAGTTTGAGAGAGAGAGATGGTTCAGTGATTTAAGCGCCATCGCTGTGTCAAACCTCTCCAAGCTACAACCTTCTCCCTCTCAACGCAAGTGCTGTCAATTGTTTCAATTAAAGTTAATGACTTCATCATCATAACCTCCTCACTAAGTGTGCAGGATGATGTCAGGCTTTCGGGCAAATCAAAATATCAACCATACCTCATCATCACCAGTAGTCATGAAGTAATTAGATCCAACACAGCAGTACTGAATGCCATGAAAAGTTGTGCTGGGCTGGCCATTATCTCCATATACATCTTTTCAGGCATACCACACAATTTATAACGTTACTGTGGTAAAATAATATGGGATTTTCTCAAATTGGCACATCAATGTGAAGTGCACAAGACTATTTGCATTTGGCCCCTTGAATTATCTGATAACATTAATTATCTGATTATCTGAATTATCTGATTATCTGAAAAAATAAGCAGTTATGGATTTTCATCAGTATCAGTTTGAGACAATAGTACTGAAGACAGTTTGGTTCCTTTTGTGAACTAATTGGACAAAACAGATTAAAGGTGAAGCATCAATAATCAAATGAACAGATAAGGACATTTTATAGCTCACATTAAGAATACATTTTTCTTTCTAATAACACACCATATGCAGGAGCCTGAGACCAAGAGTGCATCCTGAGATCCTGAATATTTTGTGATGATTTTACTCATTTTCTGTTGTCTTCACACCATCCATCTTATTTCACAAGACAGCAAAACCATATGCTGAGTTGGCGTCTGTGTAAACTGAATCGTATACGTAGGTCCACTTAAGCTCTCACGGCTTTAAACTGTTTTTCAGCCATCTAAAAACTGTCCTCAAATCAGTGCATATGTAATAATCATCACAAATCCAAAATATTAATAAATTATAATAATAATCAACAAATCCCAAACTATCTGGTATTCCCCATACCAACATTCCATCAGACTAGAAAATAAATCCATTGAATTGGGAACAGATGTTCTTTTTTTAGTCCACATCATTTATATTGTATGTCTACATCTCAGGCTGTGGAGAACGGGGTTTCTGAGGACATGGAGGAGGAAACCAGCCTGAAGAAGCGCAAAGGTGACCACCAAGGCAACAAAGACTCTGAGCCTGGACCGGAAGGGGCCGAAAAAGTGAAAAAACGCAGGGGACGACCGCCAGCGGAGAAACTCCCCCCAAATCCTCCAGATCTTACCAAACAGATGAACACCATCGTGGACATGGTCATCAACTACAAGGACACGTAAGTAAAATATTTTCATTGTGATCAAAAATCCATCCAACAATGCAGATCACATTAGAACCTATTGACCATATTTTTGTTTTCCTTTGGTCGTGCAGGTGAGATAGGTGTTACATCAGATTTCCCAGAGAAATATTTAGATAATATTTGACTGTTGACTGTTGATCTGTTACTAACTGTTACTAACTGTAAAGTATATACAGGAATCCTCCTTTATTTGGACCTAATAAAACCAATACAACATACTAACTAAATTGTTATAATGGTTTTGACGATAACCATGCTGAGCAGTCCTTTACGGTGCCAGTATGGTTAGTACGTCATTGCCTGTTTATTTATCTCTGAAAAATCTGTGTGTTTTTTACAAGTGTTTGTAACCCCCCCCTTCTTTCCTACTGTGAGGCGCATTGTGTTACTCCTTGTATGAAATGCGCCGTACAAATAAAGTTTGATTTGATTTGATTTGATTTGATTTGAATGGTATAATAACAACTAGGTGTTCTTTAACATCAGTCAATCTCTAACATCAATTCATTTCATTTCAATCAACAACTGCAATCAACCGTAGTTCCTGTCACCCATGGCGTCCCCCAGGGTTCGGTGCTTGGTCCCTTTCTCTTTATCCTCTACTACATGCTCCCACTTGGACAGATCCTCCGCCGCCATGGCCTCCAGTTCACTGTTATGCCAATGATACTCAGCTCGACCTCTCCTCCAAGACCATTACTGGTGCCAACCACTCTACTCTCACCACTTTCCTAATTTACATTAAAACATGGATGCAAAGAAACGTTCTGAAACTCAACTGCGATAAATCTGAAATTGTAATCATTGGCCCAGACTCCCTTACCCACGCCACTCAGGATTTCGCACTCAATATTGATGGCCATTGTCACCTCCTTCACCCAAATCCGTAACCTGGGAGTCACCTTTGACCCCACCCTCTCATTCCTCACTCCATGTCAACCACATCACCAAAAAAGCCTTTTTCCACCTCTGTAACATTGCCCGCCTCCGACCCTTACTGTCACCCACTGCTGCAGAAACACTCATTCATGCATTTATAACATCCAGGATTGACTACTGCAACAGTATGCTCTATGGTACCACAAACAAAGTCCTTAAAAAAACTGCAGTACGTACAGAACTCTGCCGCCCGCCTACTTACTACTACCAGCTTAAGTGACCACATCACCCCAGTCCTCGATGACCTTCACTGGCTCCCGGTTAAACACAGGATACATTTAAAGACTCTCCCCACCACCTAAATCAAATCAAATCAAATCAAATCAAATCAAACTTTATTTGTACGGCGCATTTCATACACGGAGGTAACACAATGCGCCTCACTGTAGGAAAGAAAAGGGGGGGGGGGGGGGGCGGTTTACAAACACACAGATTTTCAAGGCATGGCCAACCTAAAAGGCCCTCAACAACCTGGCCCCCCCCTACCTCTCCGATGCCCTCCACCAACATGCCAACTCCCGATGCCTCAGGTCTGCTGATACCAACCTCCGGCAAATACCGGGGACCAAGTGCCGAACCTGGGGTGATAGGGCGTTTCCGGTCGCCGCCCCCTCCCTGTGGAACTCATTACCACATCACATGAAAAATGCTGTCAACTGTCATCATTTAAAAAGGCCCTCAAAACCCACCTCTTCAGCCATGCCTTCCCCACCCACACACACACCATGTTTTTTTTGTTCTTTTCTTTTCTTTTTTATCTATCTGTGTCTTTATTTTAAGCGTCTTTGAGAACTTTGAAAAGCGCTATATAAATGTGATGTATTATTTTAATTATTATTATTATTATTATTATTATTAATTGGAAGCTACCAAGATGAGTGGGTAAATGTCTGCAAGTTGATGTTGTCACCACTTGTTCACATGAATCAGATGATATGATATGGTCGGCAGATCCTCTCAATAAGTTTATTAAATCTGGGTGGTAGTACACTGGCATCATCATACTCCAACAGCTTCTTAAATGGCTTCTTCCAGGTTAGGAAGACAGATCAGCAAGGGTTTTGTGCAGCTGCCCTCCAGAAAAGAGGTGCCTGAATACTACGAACTCATCCGCAAACCTGTGGACTTCAGGAGGATAAGGGTAAGACGCCACAAACATGCCACTGGTTGAGTTAAAATGTCACACTTTATTGTCTTCTTCTCTATTGTATCCTACTATAACTTGTATACTGTCTACTCAAACATAACTGTACTAGAATAAAATCAAATCATCACCCTCAGCAAATATAACCTAGAGATGAGCTGACTCAGGGTCCGCTCTGGCCTCCATTTGGTACACATCCAGCAGATCTCTAGGCACTTTTTGGAAATGAACCATTCACTTTGTGGCAGAACTAACATTTAGCCCGACACACAAAGGGAAGTTTGTAATGGAAATTATACTATTTGTGGATACATTTGGAATATACCCCTCTCCATGCAGTGTTCTTTACAGTGCCTCCCATTACAAGCTTCCAGTCTTGGCCTAAACGCAATCCTGGGACCCCGTTTACCAATATAAGTGAATGTTAGCTGTTAAGTTCTCTACGAGTGATTTCACGAATGTTCGAAACGTTTTTACACGTGTTTTCCGAAAAAGCATGTAGCATGAATGTCCATGTACTTAACGGCGGTGTCCATGTAAACAGTTCTAAAATATACCCTAATTTGGTGGTATCAGGTGATGTCACTGCTGCCTTTTGAACTTTAGCATCTGCGAATAAACCATCACCAATTAGGCCTATGACACACACACAAACAATGCTAATGATTAAAAAATTATAATATTACACAGTATTCAGATCTGTTTGTTGTACAATGTGCTAACATATCTGGCCAACTCAAGACATCCAACATCATCCTGCTCTTAGTCACTTGCAAGAGTCCTACAGTACACTTTTGGGTATCCTTGAAGGATATTTGAGGATGAGGAAGAAGTACTAGTCTTATAGGCTATTCGGTATTTGCACGGCTATAAACCGCATTACAGTATTTTATGCAATTTTATAAAACAAACCTGTGCATTGACCACACCCGTGTATTAACCGCAGTTTATTCTCCGTTACATCATCCTGAAACTAAATGCTGTGTAGTTGTGGTGCAGTGCTACTAGCCATTTAAAAGTTGTATAGGATGGGCATTTCAAACCAAAATGCTATACTCTCCTCACATGTGCACACACAAAGGCACATTCTCACTCATAGTGAAAATCATGCATTTTTTGAGCTTTTAATTAGTGTTATGGTTATGGTAGTGTGGGAATGGATGTTAAGCTCCATTGATGTCCCATTATTTCTCTCAGGATTGTTTAATGTCTGTGTGAAGCCATTTAACATCATTCACAAGTGGTTGTGATCACTCTGAACCCAAGACTGCCTTTTATTGGTGAGCTGATTTTGAAAAATTAAACTTTGCTTCAGGTTATGCAGCAAACGGCGTTTCTTGGTTGCTATTGTTGCCTAGTTGCTGTACTAGCTATCTAGCTAGCTAAAGGAAACTTTTAAATGGCAGAGTTCCATTTGCATGACATGATAGCTACTTATCTAGCTGATGTTACAGTCTCTTCAAAATTATAATAGGAAAAGGTAAAAAAAAACAAAAAAAAACAGGGTGCCTGATTAGCTTTTAACACGAAATTATATATATTCACACATATTAACATGAGTTCATATTAACACACACTATCGGCTGCTAACAGTGAAGATGGTTCCCTAAGCTAAAGATAGCTAGAATAGTTAAAAAAGCTACGATAGGTAGAAACCCTCTGGGTGCCTGTGCAGCTTCATATTAACACAAATTCATATTACACACGCTTGCAACTAGCAACTGTTTAGATGGTTCCCTAGGCTAGAGATGACAAGGATAATTCATAGTTATGTGAGACCTGGCATGTTTTACATACCTCTTGCAGAGGTCCGAACTCCGTAATGTTCCGTTAAATAGGCTACACTTGGGTGGGAATACACACACCTGTTTCTTTATCGTTATGGAAGACTGAGGATGAATGAAAATGTGTTCTACCTGATGTTGTTTTTACCTGATACATGAATGGGATTCGTATGTAAAAGAGGGAGAGAGATCCATTCTACCTGACAGAGTTACTATGCACGTTACTAACTTTCAGGCGGAGAACATGTATTCCCATGTATAGACCGCACCCGACTATGCTACCAATGGTAGGGGTGCAGAAATTCTACAAAATCAATGTTTATTGACGGGAAATCACTGTACATTTGTTACTACACTCTCGCCATTTTTTATTCAATATTTCTTAAATCTAATTCATTATTGTGGTTTATTCTCTCTGGTGGAACGTTGTTCCCCAATATCTTCCACTTTCTGCACCAACTAAGTAGGGGGGCGCGATGTCACAGACGGAGAAAACAAAAACGTCGGGGACCTATGACTGTTTAGTGAAAGCTCCCTCCATGGTGAAATGCAAAGGGCTGGACTGACACAAACAAATCAAATACACAGCTTGCAAAAGTTTGAGAACCCCTGCCCTAATGAATCTAGGCTACAATATGCACCCTGCCCCTTCAAAAACAGTGTAAAAAGAGGTCAACTTAGACAAATGTAATCAGTGATGACTGTCAATGTCTCATTTCAGAACTTTGCCAATTATGTATCTATAGTTTAATCATATTTCTATGAGCTTAAAATAGATTAATTAAAAAAAAATAAACCTTAAAAGCTGATGACTGGGCAGGAGCATATTGTTGCAATAACATTGACAAATGTATTGTTAGTTGTGTCAAGTTGTACTTGAAACTCTAAGATCATTTGTAAGAGGGATTTTACTATTTAGGCTTACGATGCTTTCGGGAAACACCCTCACTGGTTGGGTGCCTCCCTCAGGTATTAGGAGTGGTTGAGAGGTACAGGTCTTAGTCATTTAGTGTATCCAATTTGCAGAGCCTGGACTGCCCACAATGTCTAGTTTTTTCTTCTCAAACCAAATACTGGAATAATTGTTAGTGGAATAGGAGAAGTTGTTCACCAAATGTTGCAAAATGTATTCCGAACCATCACTATACCTGTAAGTGCTTTCAATTGCTGCAGGTCAACCACTGTAACATATAAAAGAAACACTTCTTTAACTATATTTATTGCACAGCCTTAGGGTAGTTTAGCTGTTCCTGTGTATAGAAAGAAATGAATGGTGTTGAAGGCAACATTTTATATAAGTATAGAGTACTATAGAAATTAAAATGTCACTGGGTCGTAATGCTAAATATAAAAAAAAATACATAATAATATAATATAAAAACTTGCATTACAATTTGTTAAAACACACCAATCATGTTGTCATTTGGGGCAATCCCTGCCCTACAGTATTGCCCAGTAACACTAGTGCTGCGAGTCTTCCCCCGCCTCTACCAAGGAAAGAGTCAGACTTGTTGGCAGGCGCACTTCTGTACTTCTCTCATGTCAGGCTTCTCTGCCTTATTTGGCTCTCGCACATTTAGGCTTGCCTCATTGTTTTCTCAGTGAAATGATGAAGCTTTTGGGTTTAGGAAACTTTCTGAAAAAATGAAGTATTGTGGATTCTCCTGAATCAAAATCTCCTGACAAATCTCTGTATGTGTCCTTTCATCAACATAGTTGCTATATGAGTGAGTTATGTGATTTAGTTATTGTGATTCTCAACCATCTGTGCCCCAAATGCAGTCATGGGCACTCTGGCTCGGCCATACATTAATCAGTCTCCAATGACTACCATTCACATTGGCACTCTGGCTCGGCCATACATTAATCAGTCTCCAATGACTTCCATTCACATGTTTAATTACAGGCAATTCAGATCCAATTTCTGCGATGGCATGTAAAAATGTGACCTTTAGAGAATCATCTGAGATCATTTTAGAGAATACCTGAACAGTTGAATGTGTGCAACTTCACTAGAAAACAGACATTAACCGCCACCACATATTTGAGCACTGTTGTTGAAGGACATGAATGAGGCCTACACTGCGGTATGAGATAACAATTGGAGACCAGAGAAATCATTTTCCTAGTCTAATCCTCAGGTGACTCATTGGCAGTCCAACTAACCATCTGATGCATATTGCTCTCTTTGTTGGCAACACTAGCTGTCTAGCAGCTGCACAGTCATTAGCTGGTCTCAGTTTAACACACGTGATTGTATATTCACTTGATATGCATGAATAGCTTCTCTTTCAAGTATGTATTTTGGTGTCTCACTATGGGATGCACTGCCCAGTATACACATTAAACTGGCTAGCAGTCATTATGCTTGTGTCTACTAGCAAATCCCACCATCCTTTCATAATAAGGTGACACATTATTGGGCCACTCAGAATGGATTACATCAGATACCCTCCACGACATACATTCTCCCAAGCTAGATTTACTGGCAAAAGGTCCATTGATGGGGTGAGGGCAGTCACTAGAAGTACACTACAAATCTTTACCTCAATACAATCATCACCTCAAATGATGTGGAACTGATGTGATGTGTTGTGTGAGCACTGGACATTCCAGTGAGGAGACGAGGACATGCAGGTGAGTGGCCCCCTATTACTGACCTCCATATTTCAGTCCACACTGTAGAGCACCGACTTACCTGCAGCGTCTCCTATTACTGACCTCCATATTTCAGTCCACACTGTAGAGCACAGACTTACCTGCAGCGTCTCCTATTACTGACCTCCATATTTCAGTCCACACTGTAGAGCACAGACTTACCTGCAGCGTCTCCTATTACTGACCTCCATATTTCAGTCCACACTGTAGAGCACAGACTTACCTGCAGCGTCTCCTATTACTGACCTCCATATTTCAGTCCACACTGTAGAGCACAGACTTACCTGCAGCGTCTCCTTAAATAGGGCAGCAGCGTATGGAGTTGTAATGTCTGCCTTCTGAAAAAAAGTGGTGAATTTTAAAAAGGTTAACTTTCATGTTATATTTGACAAAACCGATCATTGATACATAATCCCAATACGGGAGTGGGCATCAAGGTATGTTAGAACTTCTCCAGTCCTCTGTCAATATAAGAGTGAGGATATCCTATAGTGAGACACTGGAATTGATGCTTGACATAGAACTCAGTAAGGTGCCTTATCAAACCACCCTGCTTGAAATAAGGTATGTTAATATAATGAAATGGGGTTGCTCAAGTAATCTAATGTTTCTATAAGTGTGGCATTAAACAAACTTCTGTTTATGGTGACTGATGGTAAATGGGATTGAGGAAGGTTCCATTCCAGTAATTGCACACACAAAAAGATGTTTTGGCACACTAGTTTGGCAACTAGTAATCTGTAACCTATTACATTTCAAAAGTAACCTTCACAACCGAAACATATATATACTGTAAATATATTCAAAAATAAGCACCGCCATGACTTTTGGAGTTGTTCTCTGTCCACTCACAGTAAACTCAGTTTTATGAACTTGAGGTCACTGTGCTACATTTTGTGTAGACTACTTCTAATGTAGTTTTGTAATCTCAAAATCTCTCATTCAAGAGCTTTGAAGTTTTCTGGTTGTACTTTTGTTTTTCGTTTGATGTGAAGCCATTTCCTTCCCCTAATCCACCATGCTTATCTTATGAATACTCTTCATACACCTTATGCTTATCTTACGAATGCTCTTCATACACCTTATGCTTATCTTATAAATGCTCTTCATACACCTTATGCTTATCTTATGAATACTCTTCATACACCTTATGCTTATCTTATGAATACTCTTCATACACCTTATGCTTATCTTATGAATACTCTTCATACACCTTATGCTTATCTTATGAATACTCTTCATACACCTTATGCTTATCTTATGAATACTCTTCATACACCTTATGCTTATCTTATGAATACTCTTCATACACCTTATGCTTATCTTATGAATACTCTTCATACACCTTATGCTTATCTTATGAATACTCTTCATACACCTTATGCTTATCTTATGAATACTCTTCATACACCTTATGTCATAGCAGCTCTACCTTCATGCAGGAACGTGTGCGCAATCACAAGTACAGAAGTGTTGCTGATCTGGAAAAGGACATTGTGCTGATGTGCCATAATGCTCAGACCTTCAACCTGGAGGGTTCACAGGTGAGCCTCAAGCACTGTGTTCACCACCCCCTTCACTGTGTTCACTGTGTTCACTGTGTTCACTGTGTTCACCATCCCCTTCACTGTGTTCACCATCCCCTTCACTGTGTTCACCACCCCCTTCACTGTGTTCACTGTGTTCACCATCCCCTTCACTGTGTTCACTGTGTTCACCATCCCCTTCACTGTGTTCACCAGCCCCTTCACCATCTTCAGTATATTCCCTTACTTTGAACTTCCTTTATGTCCTAATTAAACATGTCCACAAAACAGTTCTTACTTGTGGAAGCTGCAGCATCCCCAGTGCTCTCAGTGTCCCCTGCTAAAAAATGTTGCTAAATTAATATACAGTGCCCTCCGGAATTATTGGCACCCTTGCTAAAGATGATTGCAAAGGCTTATAAAAATTACTTTATCAGTTATTAATCGTAATACTATATTGAAAATAGAAAGATTAATCTTACCTTTATTTGTCTGGTAAGTTTAGTTAAACAACAATTAGTTTAAAACAAAATCACATATGTCAATTATTGGCACCCCAAGGAATTTGAATGAAGTATGATCCCATGCATATTTTAACTAATTTGAAGTTGGCCTAAGTGTTTCCTGTTTCACTAGGGTATAAAAATAAGGTGACACAGCGCCCAAATTCCTAAGTCATCCATCACCATGGGAACGCAGTAAGTCAAAAGTGTGTTGACTAGCACAAATCAGGGAATGGATACAAGAAAATAGCTGCTTGACTGAAAATGCCCATATAACTTGGTCATGGTTAGATCTTTCAGCTGGACACAGCAAAATCCACTAGAAAGTGGTTAAATTAACACAAAATCAAGCTTTTGCCATGGCCATCTCAGTCTCCTGACCTAAATCCTTTTGAAAACCTGTGGGCTGCGCTCAAGAGAAGACCCAGAACTGCAAGATCTGGAGAGATTCTGCGTTGAGGAATGGTTGAAAATCCCCTCTTCTGCGTTCTCAAGTCTTATAAGACATTACAAGAGAAGACTCAGTGCTGTTCTGTTGGCAAAAGGGGGTTGCACAAAATACTAAATGAGGGGATGCAAATAATTACACACATGTTAATCAGAATAAAATGTAGTTGGTGATCACCTGTGACGTGTTTCTTGTGGTAATAGGCTCCAATGGAATTGATCTATTTTCTTTATTTGCTGAGTAAAGACTACATTTGATAAACATTAAGGATTATTTTCCTCAGCCTTTTTTACTCGTATTAAATAAGGGTGCCAATAATTCGGGTGGGCACTGTACTAGTTAATTCTAGTTCTGTGTCTAAATGAATCATCTCATGCCACGTTCACTCTATGGGTTTGTTTGTTTGTTGTGTCAACACTACTTAGCCACACGCCAATGATGTGTCCCCTATCAGCCGGGGTTACTTTTATGTAACACTTTTGATGATTTTCAAGTGGATTAGGCAATACCTGACTGTTTTGTCTGTCGGCCTTTTGTTTAAGATCTACCAGGACTCTATTGTACTGCAGTCAGTCTTTGAAAGTGCTCGGCAGAGAATCGCCACTAATGACAAGAGTGACGAAGAGAAAGCTGCCTTAGCAAGAGATGAAGGTGAGAGTGATCGACCATTAACCACAGTTTTTATATGGATTTAACACATTTTGTCAAGAAAAAGTGGTTATGCTTTATGTTAAGTATCCCACATTAACAATAGTTAATGTAGTTGCTAACACTAATAAACCACGACATCAACAAACTATCTTCAGCGTTAAAAAATATTATAATGTATTAAATCAATATCAATGCTAAACTGAATGCTCTATCAATGTCATGCACCTGACTAGCGCTTAACCTGCACTTCTTTTTCCTTTCTAGGTCGTTTTTTTTTCTAATTCTCATCTAAAGTAGTATTTATTGTTACACCATGTTTTTTATTGCTCTTAGCTTGACTGTTCTCTCCCTTGTACGTCGCGTTGGACAAAAGCGTCTGCTAAATGAATAAATGTAAATGTAAATGTAAATTGAATTCATCTTAAATGTACATTCAGTCTTACTAAAGGTTTTTCTGTTTCTCCTTATGATTTTTGTCAGCAAAAGCAGAGCCAATCCAGCAACACAAAAACGTTGACAAAAGTAATAATGCTAGTGCTATATCAAATGCTAAAGCGGTGAGCGGCTACAGCTATGAGGACAGTGGAGAGGAACACGAGGACAATGCTGGACAGGAAGAAGACTGATCTGACAATCTTCATACCTCTAACTGGGTGCAGTATATAGATGGCAGTTCACACATTGGTCTGAGTTATATGCATTCAATTCATAATCAAGTCCTCTCTTATTCCTCTTCATCTGATGAAATATATTATTACATGAACTTTCATCCTATTAAATCATTAAAAAGAATACATTTGGCCGATGATAAGGAGCAGACTGTGAGCTGTTGACTATAGGGTCCATCTCCCGTGCATTGATACCAAATCGTTTGGTTCCAGACATTCATTTCCATCTTTGCTATTCAGCTATTTTGCTTGGACATTGCAGACATTTGGATTCATACTCTCATGCATTCTTTCCTTGTGGAAAAGATGATCTCAAAGGACTGCACTGAAAACAGAGGAAAGGGTTGCTTTTCTTCCACGAGATGTGCCCAGCCTTAAACTGCCTTTTTTGTGTCCACAAGAGTTCAGTCCCCTCCCTCTGTCTTACCCTATGACTCCCTCCTCCTCCTCCTCCTTCTCCTCCTCCTCCTGCTCCTCCTCCCCTCCCTCCCTTCTCTCCTGCTCTCATCTGGCCTCTACATTAGTTTTCAGCCCTGCGTCTGGGTGAGACGTGAAGCTGCATGACTTGAGATGTTTGTACTGATCAGCCGCTGCGCCATCCATCTTTTTTAACTGTTGTAAAATCCTTGACTATATGTGAGTGGGAAAAAGCCCGGTGTTGTCTTGGAGCATGAAGATGATGTAACTCAGCTACCACAGAATATGCCCTCAAAGAGGCGCCTTTTGATGACATCTTTTACAGTATGTAGTCTACTCAGATCTTGTTGGGGAACTAGGGTGGGTGTACAGTCTGACGTTTATAAAGGTTTGTATGAAACGGTTGGAATAAAGCTGTAAAACACAAGAGGTCTTTCTACATATGTGCTTCCTTAGTGGATTTTGGGCAGGGCTGTGTGGCTCACTTTACCAGGCAGTAAAGGGGGTTTAGTCTGTAGTGGGACATGTTGATAGAAAACAGGGCATCAAAAGGATGTCTGGGCAAAACTGACAAGCCGTTGAGACAACATGACATGTCATGCTTCCTCCAACATCCTCTCACTTCTGGAGCTTGTCTTATAGGCCAAAGGTTGGGGAGTCTGTCAACTCAACTCTCAATGTAATACGTTTGTATAATATCATATACAAAGCAACCAAATTGTTTGCCAAACACAGACTATACATACAGTTTCTGTGGCAGACATAGCATAGGACTCATAGATAGTATGCAAATCATCATAACAGACGCCCGACTGAGCAAATACAACCATTTGACTCAGTGTCCAGCAGATGGTGCAAGTAAGCTTCATTTGCTCCAGGAGTTTTTAAGTGTGATGATGACTGTACCTTGTACAATATATTCTTTTAAACCCAGATTTCCTTTATATGATATAAGTGTTTCCTGGATATTTCACTGACTCAGACATCCTTATCTTTTGGTGTTCATTAGAGTGTTTGAGCAGAGCTTTATTATTTGCAGCATGTGGCTGATTGAATTGCCAAATCAAGAGTAAGTATAAGAACTAGTGCACTCACTAGCAATCACTGAAGTTTGGTCTGCTATGACTCACTCTAGTGGCAGCAGCAGCGTGACGACAGACACAAACATGAGGAGATTCTAACATTTTAAAACAGTGACAGTGATCAAAAGAATTACAAGAGTAGCCATTTAGAGATAGTAATATAAGTATCTGCACAAAAGAGGAGAGTAAATGATTGATTATGGTTGTTGAGTTGTTGTTGATTAATTAGTCAATAGCAGCAACTGGGACACTCAGCTATAGTTTAAAGTGTAAAAGAATAAAAGACTCAATTAAATTGAGTATGTTTACATATTTAATAATTTGACTCCAGACGTTTGAAGAGATAAACTTTACACTCACAAAAACAAATATAACACTTAGCTTGAACTCTGCTGCATAAGGCAGGCATACTATGAAATTGCTCATAAAGTATCTGCTTACTAAAATGAGCACATGACATGGGCAGTCATCATGGTCAATGTTATGACAAGTGCCATAACAGTAACCACAAATGGCAATAAGATGCTGCTATGTCATTTAACAAAAACCTTCATGTCACCTAATCACAGTACATGGCAGCAGTCATTACATGTTTATGACAGGTGTGTCAACCTTATGAAGCAGGATTCAGGTAAAGTGTTACCAAAATATAGTCCTGTAATAACACAAAGACAAATATGTTCCTGTAATAACACAAAGACAAATATGTTCCTGTAATGACACAAAGACAAATATGTTCCTGTAAATACACAAAGACAAATATGTTCCTGTAATGACACAAAGACAAATATGTTCCTGTAATTACACAAAGACAAATATATTCCTCTAATAACACAAAGACAAATATAGTCCTGCAAAACATGACCCCACGTGAAGACCATGTGAAGACCATGTGAAGACGTAATTAACACGTAATGACCATGTGAAGACCATGTGAAGACCATGGAAAGACGACAGCCTACTGAGGATCAAATCAATCCTTAAAAAGGATTAACACAGTTATTTCACAAAACAGTTGACAATAACCCCACATCCATCTAACCCCATCATATAGAAACATATAGAGCACAGTGTGGTGGATCTTCCATGGGTACACCCTCTTATCTCTCCCCTCCCCACTAACTCTGTTTTGAGTTCAATACTGTATGGCATGAATAATAACATATTTCTTATCATTTGTGGCTCATTCCCCGCCCTACCATCCAGCACTGAAGGCAAGCAGATACTGAGGAACTCACTGTGCAGCCATGGAACAGCCTGAAGGACACACAGTTTAGGCTTATCCCAGCCTGACTTATCCAAGTACGAATATTAAACGGGTCCATTTGGTTTGAATAAAGGCTTGACTACCAGTACAAATTGCAAGACTGAAAATGCTGGGTGAACTGTCAGATAAAACCAAACGCCAAAATATGCCATATATATGCAACAGAAAATGAGCAGGACATGTACATACTAAACACACACAATAAGTAGGGTGTGCTACTGGGGTAGGCAGGTCTGGTATGGCTGGTTGTCATTTGCAAATACTGGAGCTAAAGCAATATGGGCAGAAAATACAATATTCAACACAAACTCACTGTTTGCACAACCAAGTTCATCACTGAGGAAGAAACTTCACCCTCACATTCCAAAGGTAACATAAGAGTAATATCTGTGAAAAGCCAAATGCATGAAGCTGAAACCATTTCTATGATGATCTTGACATACACAATATCTGCAGTAACTTTTAGCAGGCGCCACAGGACTTTCAATCTTAATCCTCCATTCATAAGAGTAGTTCATTTACCAAGATACCATTATGATTTAATACTTCACAATGAAGTTAGACCACTATAGTTTAAAGACCACCTTCATTTATGGACCCCAACAGCACATCATATGCCTCTGGATGCAACTAGACTAGAGTATACAGATGTGGTCCATAAAGTGGCCATTCTTAAGATGAGGTGACCATTTATTATTGTTGCTATTATGATGGAATAGCCTACAAGTTAGAAAAATCATTTAATGATGCATTATTAATATAAAGTTTTCAACAGATTACGATATGGTGCATATTCAGAATAAACTGACACACCAAATATGACATAAAAATCGCCTACACTGAAACTAATCACCAACTAAATTTCTCCCAAGTTTCTCATCAGATTTTCAAAGACCTACAGAAATAACTTGTATGGGCCTATTTTGAAATTGAACAACCCTCATTACTCTGCTTAGATGTTCCCCCGACACTTCCAACTTTGACTTCTCCGTTATGGTCTTCAGCCATGTTGTTTTTTGAAGTTTTTAAAAGTTTCCTCCGCTTAATGGCATGCATTTGTCTGCCATAATTTCCTCCACACTTACATTGATCAACAATGTGCACACTTGGATTTAACTGGCTCCATCCGAAGAACAATAACGTTGACACCATTCAGCAGTATACTTTAAATAATTGCTTTGTGGTTCTTTGGGCAAGCATTCTGTTGGTTGAAAAGTGTTTTCGCCTGTTGTCCACAGAAGTTCTCCATGTTCTATAAAAAAAAACATGGCTGACCAACTTCCAGTAACATAACATGAATTTCAACATAATTTGTTATCAAAGGTGAATTTGATATTTGTGTGCCAATACACTTGGATTTCATGTGTGCACGTGGGTTATGTGCTAGTGGCAGGAACAATTAGGATTTCTTTTTTTGCAGTCTGAGTGAGTGTGCACATGACTGCTGCAGTATGATGCAGATCCCTTGACCTACTGTATGTGCATGTGGATGTGTGTGTGAAATTCTAATGCTGCTTAATGTGTGTGCATCCTCTGATACACTAGTGCTCTCTCTGACAGGCGTAGGTGTGTGTGTGTTCCAGCTCATGGAGCATTCCTCATGAATTCCTCACCGTATGCCTAATCTGGTAATCACCAATGTCCTAAGTGGACACATAAGATTTATATTACTGTTATTTTCAAACTGTATGAAGATTTTTTTTATTGTACATTTTTATTATGCACACGTGTATGCAATAGAATAACAAACACTCATTTTTCACAACAAATACTCATAAGGTCTGTGATTCCTACTCCAGCATAGTTCTATGGAGGGGGCTGACTACCACTCAAGCTGATAACACAAGGTTTACAAACCAGTAAGTTGAGGGTGTCTGACCTCTCACGGAGCACCCAAGCACCTAACTGAAGGTGTGAGGTGAGCCACATCTTTCTGAGTTCAAAATCTACAACCAAACGTGCTGCCAGTGTTGTGATGCAATTAGGTCTGACTTATATATACAGCACAGCTCAAAGATCAGACATCAAAGCTTTATTGTCAATCTCTACAGACCTGGGTACAACCCCTGCAGGCATACAAACTCGCTGACAATGGGTTTCTTTCATATTGAATTGGTTTGCATAGGACTTTGTAGACTCAATGAAATTAAATAGGTTTCAAGACAACATACACCACAACTACAATCTATCCTCTATCACTCAGAAATACAAATGTATTCAGACTTTTGTCTGTGTTTGTCTCTTGTATTGGTTCTGTGTTTTTGCCGTTTGCTCACTCCTAAACATTTACACACATGGACCCCGAGAGGCACACACACGCACACAAAGAGTTCCTGGCAGACTGGAAGATTTGTTGGGCATTTACAATATTATAACCTCCTTTAAAATAATGCTGAAGATAGAATTTCTAACTGGGTGAGAAATAATGGCTAATTGTTCCAATGTTTTATGTGTTTTGTTATGTGTAAGTGTTATGGATTTATGAACACTACTGCCAGTCCTTCTCCAATCCCAAACTATAGAGATGATCTGTCTCTCTTCCTATGTCAGTTATCCAGGGTGCTTTCTGGTGCCCCACAAAGATTAACAATTTAATTTGGAATTCATCATCAGCACGTTTTAATGTTTACATGAAAGAGTCAAATAAACTTTTCTTAATCATGCCATCTGACAATCACAAAACAAACAGTAAACAGAAAGTAAACAATGGCATTAAATGCCTTAGTGCATGCAGACCAGTCTAATCAGAATTTAGAAACAAGTACACTGTTAGAATACTGTTGCCTTAAGTATCACAGGCAAATGTAAACATGTTTTGTGATCAAATCACATCGTCGTAACAATGACAGCTGTACCTTCGGATAAATATCTGAAAAAGATCTTGAGCAAAGTAGAGACATTAGGGAATGGACTCTATACTGGATGCTACAGTCACTCAAAATCTCAAGCTTGACAACGAAGGATGGGATTTGATTGAGTATGATACACTGAACAAGTGTATACTCATTTATATAGTGTATACTCATACCCGTATACTGATTTATTTGAAAATAATTTCCAATTCTCCTCTCCATATGATTGTGTTTTGACATTGAGAGATTACCTCAAGAACGCGTTGCAATATGTCAAAGAGAACTGTTAACTCAGTCTCTTTCTTTCTGGAATCTTCTTTTAGACTGCATGTCTAATAGACTTGAAGGATGCCTTCAGCAGGCTAATCCTGTTTGAAGTTCAGTAGAGGCAGTTTTAGCTTTAGGCATTATTTCATATGCCTAGAGCTCTCTACGCGAGGTTAAAAGGGAAAAAAAGGATGATTTATTTTTTAGAGGAGAATCAAGGACATGAATACTGTGTTAAATTAACCTTGTGTCATTGCTTCTCATTCTTATCAAACCACATGGAAGACAACTCTATGTCACTTTGAATATAGCCATCAAATTTAACAGCATCCTTTAGAAAAAATGATGTGTGAGAGAAACTGTTAAAGAATTTGTTCACATAATGTACTGCAATACTGCTTTTTCAGAAATGCCCGAGGCTCATTGATCCAGGTGCTTACATTGGTCAAACAGATGCAGTTATGTAACATGTGGGAAGTCAGTAGCCAGAAAGGAATCCAACCACCTTTTCTGATTTCAGTTTGGAAAATGAAACTTTTATATCCTTTATTAGTTCCCCCAGCTCATTGATCCAGCCTGCCCAGCTGGAGACAACACAGCAGACACCAACTTCACAACACATTCAAAATGCCATGCATAAAATGGTGGATGGGTTTCCATAATGTACACTGACCAAACATAATCGTGGAATTATATGCAACAGTTATTTCTGCAGTTGGTTATAGACAATTTACTTTGGCTTATCAATGTTTGAATGAAATTACTTTTGCTGTGATCTAATATTTCTTTTGTAAAAACATGATGTCAGGCAATTTATTAATAAATACTGAGTACATTGAAGGTGTTAGATACATTAAAGATGAACATACAGATCCTTCTGTGTAGCTATGGCACTGCATCTGTTTGTTCACAGCACTCTGAATGGGGTTTGGGGACCTGTCATGTCTGATTCATCATAGAACATGACATTCTTGATTAGACAGAAAGACAGAGACAGAGACAGAGAGACAGACAGAGAGACAGACACTATATATATTTATATTTATGTACAGTATATTCAAATTAATTGATTCCTTGATTTGATTGATTTATAGTCCACCAGTGACAGAGCACTGGTCAAGTTTGACAATATCCAGTATTGCACCAGTGCTTGACAAATATTTAACACCCTGTTGTCATTTGAACTGAGCATATTTGCTTATGTTCTTATACTTTTAGGGTATTTTCATCTGCAATGCACCTTTGTTGGAAAACATCCATGAAAAGACAGAGCATGTAAGTGTGTTATTTGTTAATACTAACAGTAACACAGATACTAATTCTCAATTCATGTACAGGCGGCAGGTTAAAGGTCGCTGTGGTAAGGCCATTAATACACATTCAAGTGTGTGCCATACTTGCATAAGGTGACCTGGAATATGTAATCTCAAAGACATTTTGTCAAGACTCAAAGCCATTCCTGTCCATAATGAAAGAAGGCACATGCTAATGTGTTTCCATTTTAGTTTGTATATCTGTGATCATCACCATGTTCATCATAATTCAGCCATGGATAGATTTAATGTGTTGATTCAGATGAATAACATACACTGGTCCTAATGCAGTAAGTGATATATGAACAACAGGTACATGTTGCTAAATTAAAATTTGATAACAGCAGGGCTGGGTGTAAATTAATTGTTTTGTGCATTGTTTAGGGACATGATGTGCATCTTCCTTTGTCTCCTAGCATGCACAGACATGCTCACATTACAGTGAATGGCATGGAACAAACAAAGGAACACAACACGTGCATTGTGCTTGGTAAAAGATTCTAAGGTAAAGGTAGTCTCTACACATCAACTCACAAACGGTGCAAATATTACAGTAGTGGTTATCTGTATAATGTTCACATGTTCAGACACGTGCCAATCTGGCAGAGGAGAGGGAAACCCTTCAGTCAGAGCCGTCACTTGATGAGACACACAAACCAGTGGGCTCAGAGCGCTCATTTTGGATGCACACAGTTTGTGTTGAATGTGCTTACCTAAATAAACCAGGCAAAGTATACATTTTTAAAAAGGATCAATGGGTAAGGACTCCCTGCTGGATTTGCAGATGAAGATAGAACCACCTTCATCTGTGTGTCAAGCAGCAAACCTTGCAAGCAAGCAAGCCTTAAAAGAAAATAGGTATACTGTTGGATTATTTCGGTTTTATTGTTTTTTTGTGCGTGTGTGTGTGTTTGGGGGTGAGTGGGATGCATTTTTCCCCAAGACACCAGCAAATAGTGAAAGCAACAAATTCCAGCAACAAATTAGAAAAGCAGAAACAAAACTGTCTGCATTGCTGACTGATTATGCCACTGTGGAAGCAGCAGACAGAGTTGGGTCAGTAGACATTGTAGCAAAAGTCATATATATAGCAAGTAATACGTGTCCTCTAATTATTTCATTTACAGGCACAGTTGGCATCTTTGATAAGGTGATGGCTGTGAGAAGGCTTGAGGAGGAGGAAGTACTACTCCTGAAAGAGATGAGGCCATATTGGACGTCTCTCAGGCGAAGGGAGCTAACCTGGCAGGATGCCATTGTGGAGGAAGGTAGGGAACGTACAGAGGTTGCTTCAGCCCAAACTCGGGGCATCATTTCATTTCTGAGTTATTTAGGCTCTATTCTATTTAGAGCTTTCTAAACAAGCGGTAATAATACTAATACTACTAATACTTTAAAATGAATCATGTGGCTGATAGGGAGCCAATGTAGTCAGCAGTACTCAAGCCTGCTGGAAAAATGTAAATGAAAGAATGAAAAAGTTCTTTTGAAATCCTACATATGCACAAAGTATGGCATACTCTTCAGATGATAAAGACCTGACTTTGACATTCCTGTCTGACATGCTGTGTTGAGTTGTGTTAAATGCCATCCCAAAGGCCCCTGCCTCAGGTCAGCGCTGGATATTGAGTTGGAAGCTAAACACACTGCAGATGCAGTTGAAGGATGTCAGAGAGGCGTACCAGAGAGGCCCCATCTTCCTGAGTCCAGGGACACATGCTGACCCACCGATGGAGCTTGAGAATGATGGAGGGGCGTGTCAGAGCAGTCCAGAGAGTGCTTCTGATGATGAGAATGTGACTGCATGACACTGGCAAAGGTGTGGATCGTACTCTCTAAACAGAAGAGTTTCAACTACTAACATTGTGCCATATTGACTCTGAAAGTCACTTTGGATTGTGTTAGGTCAACAAGACTAAGGGCCACTTGGATGTCCATCAGCATGAAGATTAAAGCCTAACACAGGCCAGGCGATGCGTCAGTGACCGATGACAGACTGGAATAGAATCTACTCAAGCGAGCGGGACAACATACATCTCCATCACCTGGCTATTAAAATGGATGGTCTTAGCAACTATTCCCCTATTATCCTACAGCCTACATTGCTGTAAAAATAGCATGTGCAAGCAAACAAATGTTGGACAACCAACCAACCAACATAAAAACATACCTTCCAATAGTGTCCTATCAAGAAAGGGAATCTTCTCTATTATTTCCCCGTTCCCCCAGAGCCATGCTGCCCTCCATCCCTCCCTATTTCCCATACCTAGATCGGCCACTGATAGTTGACCAGAGTCATAATAGAATCAGCGTTTCTGTTCGTAACAAATGCTGAAGGATCCAGGGAGAGATCAATTGACCTAGTTTAGAGAGCAGCTCCTGTTAAAATCCATTTAATCTGGCAGGCAAAGCTATGAATGGAGAATGGAGCACAGAGGCCAATTAGCCTCACATCGCAGATGGAATGTGCAGTCATTAATACACAGCGGTTCAATTCCACATCCTAACCATATAGTCTTCTTGCCTTCGATGTATAACCTATGCATTAGTGAAAATATATTCATATCATATAGATCAAGGCATGTATGTACATGTATGTATACTGGTTAATGGAACAAATGACACATGTATTTTCAGTGACCTTTGGCATGAGAACCAAGAAGATTCTTTTCTATTTAAAAATAAAAGCTACAGCTCATATATTTTTCTACAAACATAATTTAAATTCTGAAGGAACAGATACTCTGCGACCCATTGAGAGTGGGTCATGAGCCACCAGTTGAGAAGCACTGGTCTAGTGTGGGAGGGGAAGAAAGGGGGGGACAGAGCTATAGGTGGCCTTATATGCGTATATGTCATCATATGTAGTGCTAATGAGGAACTATGTTATCACAGCCATCAGCATTTGCAAGCAAAGAATTCATTAGTGAGCATGGTTTTAATGACTCTTAGCTGTCAGGCACAATCTTACAATCATTTCTACACACATCCCCCACACAACAACCACTTAACATGAAAACATGTCCACTGTTTCTAAGTCCCATGTCCATGAGAAGCTATCCATGTGTTTATATATTACCTATGCAAGTAGGACATGATATGGCATCTGTATTGTATTTTAACATAATTGCTACGAATTTCCATGTTACACTGTATAATACATGTTTATTTTGCAAGTGCACGTTTTAAACAAGACACTGAGATTTAGATTGAAATTCACAACATACCTCATGACGTGACCAGTTTATATAAGCTTCCCGTGTTAGAAGATATTTGATACAGATAAGAAAAGATGACAAATGACAGAATTTCCAGTAAATCAATAATTGAAGCATCAGTGATGGAAGGGTAAGGCAAAGGGGATAGAGATTATTACTCATAATAGTCAATTACATCTATTATAAATTATTATATTATATTATGTATAATAATATGCCAATAAAGCTTCCAGTTTTGCTTCCATGATCTACTTAAAACGATTCTCAAGAACATTGAAAAGGACATGTTTCTTACAATTAAATTAGAACAGCTCTGCCATCTCTGCTTTCAATGAGCTGAAAGTCTACTTTTTCAAAAGATAAATTATTTGTCTGCTAACCCCCCCCCCCCACACACACACACACACTGACACACACTTACATACACCCTCACAGGTTCACACTGTAATTTTCAACTTGTATTGTCAAACTGACACTGTAAATCAAAGGACTGAGGTTAATGAGGGACTTAGAGTGACTTGTGGAGGTGAGGTGCATAATAAGATCCTGCCTGTTGTGGAGGGGGAAGACAATTGTAGCAAATAGCTCTCATTATTTGCCAGATGAGTTACATACACGATTAGAACCTGGGTGGACAAGATCATGTCAAGGGCTTTGTTTCCTCTCCCAGTGAAGCCTCTGGCAGACGGGCAGGGGCGGTTTTTCCTACAGGCGGTATAGGCGGTCGCCTAGTGCGCCACTCAGAGGGGGGCGCAAAAAACTGCGCCCAGCAAAAAAAAAAAAAAAAAGAATTGTGTTTTTTTTTTGCTGGACAGAGTTTTTTTTGCGCCCCCTTCTATATCTCCAACCAAAATTTTGACATAAAAAAAATAATCTAACATTAGGGTAAAATGAGCCAAAAATCGAAAACGGAAGAGGTACGTACGTCCTTGGTGTTGTCAGAACATGCGAGCACAGTGAGGCATTTGGTTAGAGTGTGTGTGTGTTCAAGAAACTTTGAAGAACAAAATAATGAAGAGGCAAAAGCCATCCGGGGCGCAATTTATGAAGAAAAGAAAGGAAGAAGAAGAGAAACGTGCCAAGGAGAAAGGTAAATCCTTAAATCCTGTTCTAGCCTAGAATGAATTCCAGATAAGAAAACGTTCACGAATGCGTGAATTGCCCCCGGCACTTTAGTGGAGTTAAGAAGAAAAGATGTACCTTATCATTGAAAGTTTTCCTACTCCCTGTCACATAGTTCTTTAAGGATTTTACAGAGGCGGTATATAAAAAAATGATATGTCCATTTATTCTACATTATACAAAAAAGACATGATTAAAATAGGGGCGCACATATAAAGCCAATAGCCAATGCAACAACACTACACATATCTTACTCGTTGCATAGCACACCCATTAAGGAAGCCAAACACGGCAACTTCAGTGAGGAATACTGGTAAAAATCCAAGTGTTGTATTGTCAACTTTAGCGAATGGATGTATGTAATCTTGCTAGTTAGCTAACGCTAGCTAGCCAGTGACTTGTGACGTTCCTTGTTATTGCCATTCAGTCGAAACATCAGTTCAAGTTCAGCTGTACCGCAATTTGCGTCATTTTGCGTCATAAAAGTTTGAGTAATCAAATTTGGACAGCTTTAGTTTTGGTGGAGCGAGCTAGCCAGTTTAATTAGACATGATTAAACTAATCAAGAGCTATGCATCTTGGAATAAAAAAATGCCAGGCTGTCCAAATATACCAAAATGCTTAATAGCTACATGTAACAAATACAAATACATACTTTTGTTATATAATTTTAGATTCACTTTTAGAAGACTAAGACAACATTATTTGCAGGCGATTGGGAAGATGACGTGGAGGTGTGTGTGTGTGTGTCCATAAACATTTGAACAGGGGGCGTGGCCGGAGCGTAGTCCAGCACAGGCGTGACATTTTCTCAGTGATTTGTTCTTGAATTAATGTTTGTTCATCGTCGCGATCGTTGTTGTGTTTATGTGAAAGAAATTCAGTCTTACAGGGCAAAATAGCGTTTGAAATAGCGCCAGGAGTGAAGCTCGCCTAGAGCGCCAAATGTGCTAGGGCCGCCCCTGCAGACGGGTATGACGAGTAGGCTAGTCAATCAAAGGAGCATCCATTGGCTCTTGTGCCTGTTTGACCCATGTATCAGGGAAATAAGGGGTGTCAGGGGTTAACAGTTCACTTTCAAAAGTGAAACGTTCTATTTATCATGTTAGCTGCCCCACACATGTTCAACAACTAAGGGAGTAGTTAATGCAGACAGTTTGATCAAAAATCATGTAGACCCTGATGACTCACTCTCGGATTTGGTCCGTGAAGACTTCTTTGGTGCCTTAGTTTTGCTTCCTTAGTTATTTCACTGAAATTCCAAGGTTAACATAGCTAGCATTTCTGGGGTAAATCAGTTGAACTCTCTGATGCTAATTTCAGAGGAAGTATTGGCTGTAAACCTGTGTGTAATGATGTTCGAAAAGGGCTTGTGTAATGTGCCGCACTGACTGCCATACTGTCATACTGCATTTGGCACCAGCACACACTCTCTGTGACTCGTTGTGATTCACCATTATGTTCTATAATAAGAGGGCAGAAGTGGTTCAAGAAATTGTGTAATAGTAATAGTGTGGTGGTGAAACCAACCAATATTTTACTGTAAGTGATAAACATATAGAACATGGAAGCAAATAGTAGGGACCACCTCCTCCCTCGTAGAATTGATCCCTCTTATGAACACATGGCAATTGCGTCACTGGAAGAGGCCTAGAACGTTCATTTGTGTGGCCCCGAAACTATTTGATAAATTGCGGTTTTTGGTTTGGGGAGCATTTTACATATTTATATTCACACCGGACAGGGGGCACAGAGGGTTTGGTTTGGGGAGCATTTTACATATTTATATTCACACCGGACATAGGGTTTGGGGAGCATTTTACATATTTATATTCACACCGGACAGGGGGCACAGAGGGTTTGAGTACATCCTGCCCAACTCCTTTTTTCCCCCGTTGTAACGGGGCATGACTGCTTAACAGCACAATTTCCATTTGCCAAGTTGATGAGGTCTGGGAAAAGGGGTGAAAGGGTTATCTGACGGATTAAATGCACATTCAGTCAATTAAGAACTGACGTTTACTGAACAGTAAACAGAAGGCCTTGGCAACGCATTTCAAATATCTAAGTGCTACACAGGAACACGGTGAATGTAAAGCAAGTGATGTGATTTGAATAAAATAGCGCAGGGGAGAGTGGGGTAAGATGAGAAAGTCCACCTATGGCTGACAAATTCGAATTTCAAGAGAAATGTAGTTGTTTATGTTCATTAGCTAGGTATGTACCTCATGTTAGACTAACAAGAAAATGTTCACAAAACTGGTCATCAGCTACGCCATTGTAGCTAGTTTACAAACCAGCTTTCCCCAAGCTAATTAATGTCTAGCCCTTGTTTAGTTCTGTAGCCTGGTAACTACATTGACTTTCTCCAGAGTATTTCCAATATACAGTTTGGCTTTTTAAAATAAATAAAATAGGCTACTGTCATAATCAGGAAATTGCAGTAATCTAGCAACCCAGAGCTACACTTTTGCTAATTCAGTCACGTTTTGTATATGGTTGCCCAGGTACAGATGGTGGGTCAATTTACCCACTGGCTCAACTTACCCCACTCTTCCCTATAGCTTTTCTTTTATTTCACCAAAATGTGTATGCTTTAGCATACCATGCACCCAGTCTTCACATGGGAGGTCAGTGCTCTTGTTAATTGCAGCTCCTGCCTGCCTAAGGTCTATATGATTATGTGGGGTTGACATAAGCAGCTGTGACCTTTGATCATTACTGCTGCATTTCACACTTTTTTCCATCTTCTACACTATATCTGTATCAAATGTGATTTCATTGAAGTGTTGGCCCTTCCACCGTCTTTCACATGTCACTGACACTTCGCCTTGAGTGTCTCCACTGTCTTTACATGCAACGCTTTTTGTCACGCTTTTTATTCCTTCCAACAGGACATTCAAAATGAACTGTTTATATGCATCCTAAACTCAGCCCAGCTCATACAGCTGAATTCAAAAGTTTGTATCATTTTTACACCAGGTGAATAATCCAAAATGTGCCTCTAGAGGACAATCAATCTCAAAAATAACATTCCGTACTCAGCTGGGAAGTCACCATTCATCTTTCCTCACTGTGAAAACAGTAATGTAGGCCTATTCAGTGCTTATGGCTTTATACATGTTGACACGGTGGCTCAGTTGCTTGCACTGCTGCCTCACAGCAAGAAGGTCATGGGTTCGATTCCCGCATGGGGCGCTGTTGGCTCTGGGGGGCAGGTCCTCCCCAGAGTGCACAGTGCTCAGGTGGGCTATCTCCCGGGCCTTTCTGTGTGGAGTTTGCATGTTCTCCCCGTGTTCACAAGGGGTTTCCTCCACTAAGAACCCCAACAGTAAAAACATGCAAAATAACAGAACTCATGTCCATCCCTGACCAAAGATGGACAGTTCACTTCACTTGGTCCCCGGGCGCTGCAAAGCTGCCCACTGCTCCTGGGGGGTCCTTGAGGAAGGACTGGTCCAGGATGGGAAAAAGCAGAAAAATAAATTCACCGCGACCTCAGGCCTACCTGCGTGTGTTTCCTGTGTCGCCTCCATATATGCACGTGTGTGTGCCATTAAAAACCTGACAAAGGTCTTAATTATAATTATAACTGCTCACGGAAGACGTTGGAGAATGGCTCTGTAGCTATTTTGGTCTGAGGTGCTTGTTTTGTGCATCACCAGTGTGGAGTGTACAGCTCCACAAAATGGATCCAGTTGACCTGGTGGATTATAAATGATAACCAGAAAGACTTGATGGTATGGTATTCAAATGAGTTGTACTTGTGTAGAGGCAGGAAGTACTGTATGTGTAGGTCCAGTCACTGTAGATAAGAAATCCTGTCCTGTATCCTGTATTGGAGAAGGCAAAATTAGTGGACAGTGCCGCAGGCATGGTGGTGTTTTCTGGCCTTATCTATGTTTCAGTAAGGGCAAGTAACTGAATCATTAACTCACTTCCAAAAGCAGGAATATTTCATCAGACCTATTAACTGCAGACTGGCAGTTCTACAACCCTACAGAAAAGCAGGTGCCTGATGCAGAGGAGTGCTGTAAAGACGCTAAATTATTCAGATGACTTTGCTTTACATGAGGGCACCTTCTTGCGTGGCAGTATATGACTGGGATGGAGAGCACATAACTCTAGTAGGATAGGACATGGGGGGAGACGTGCTGCAAGGAGATAAGGATGTAGACTGAAAGACAGCCTTCGCAGCTCGGTGGACCCACACAGGAAGATTAGCTGGTGTTTACACAAGTAGCTCTACACACAAGGAGGGATTCAGCAGGGCTTCTACTTCAATGCAAAATGCATTTCAATGGCATAGCTCAAATTTAATGACCGATCTGAGATTTTGTTGAAGTTTAAATTCCTTTATTCTCCCCAGCATGCCTCCCTGTGTAATGTATTGCACACAGCTGCTCGGTCATAGCCTCTGAATGCCCTGGTGTTGCTTTGAATGGTCTGTAGCTCTGTAAACTGTAGCTCTCAGTCTACTCCAGATGAACGGGATTGTTTTCTCCCCTCTTAGCTTTTCTGATCAAAAAAAGCTTGTTTCACTGCTCACACATCTCACCAAATGTACGCTGTTCAAAGACGAGGCTCTCTTCTCGTGCAACATTTCTTTTTTTTGGAGGGGAAGTAACAATGTAAAAGAGTTAAGAAGAGATGAAAGAGGAAAAGGTAAATCACAGGGAAGCGTGCTATATACAACATGAAACGCCAGGGAAGCGTGTTATATACAGCATGAAACGCCAGGGAAGCGTGCTATAAACAGCATGAAACGCCTTTTCACTTTAATACTTTGTTGTATTACAGAGTAGTTTTACAGGCTTGGCAGGGACATGTAACATTAAGAGAACAGTAGCAATACCCCCACTGAGGGCAACAGAGGGCATTATTTTAATATATATTGATCAACAGTGCCATCAATACCATATTGGTTCTTGAGTGGTACTGCACCAGTCCTTAGATGCCTGCAGCACACATGGTCCATTAAAACGGTATATTTAAAGCTTTCCCATGACATGACATGATTTCAACACTTAAGGCAAACCTTGCCAGACACAGACATATATTGTCATATATTATCCTGTTTCACAAGAACAAAAAAAACTAGAAAATGCATTTCCTGAAGGAAATACCAGTGCATGAAATGCAAAAGTTAAGAAAGGAATAAGAAAAGAAAGAAGAGTGAAGAAGCAAAGAAGAAAGGAAAGAAGAGTACAAGAAGGAAAGAAGAGTGGAAGAAAGGAAATAAGAGTGGAAGAAGGAAGGAAGAGTGGAAGACGGAAAGAAGAAAAGAAGGAAGAGTGAAAGAAAGGAAAGAAGAGTGGAAGAAGGAAAGAAGAGTGGAAGAAGAAAAGGAAGAAGAGTGAAGAAAGGAAAGAAGAGTAGAAGAAGGAAAGAAGAAAAGAAAGAAGAGTGAAAGAAGGAAAGAAGAAAGGAAGAAGAGTGAAAGAAGGAAAAAAGATTGGAAGAAGGAAAGAAGAGTGGAAGAAGGAAAGAAGAAAGGAAAGAGAAAACAAATTAGAGTATGGAAGGTGTCTCTTAATATCCCTAGTTATACAGATGAATGGAGAGGGACAGAGAGAAGAGGAGCCTTGGAACCTTGGCGCAGGTGTCAGTGAAGCACAGGTGCAAGCCAGTTTAATGACCCTATTATGATGTCATAATGGCCCAATGTAAGTTAATCGGAAATTTGTTATTAGTTTTTCTTTAATATCTTAAAAAGTATAAAGTTCAGAAAAATGAACAAAGAATAAGAAGTATAAGAAACGAAGGAATAACAATACAGGGCATTTCATGCACTGTAAAAATGAAAGTCTCAAGGCCCTCATTTCTTAGGTGTCACTTACAATACACAACACTAATAACTTCATAAAGTATCTGTACTTTATTCATTTGTTTGGAAAAGTATGACTTTTACGTGCGTGCGTGCGTGTCCAAACAGGGTAGTCACCAGTAAACATGAATCCAATCCAAACAGGGTAGTCACCAGTAAACATGAATCCAAGAAAATTCTCAGAAATAAAGCTAGATCAAACATCCAGGAATCCAACACGAACACATTCAACAAGGTTCAGTAGAGTTCACACCGAAAATAATACCTCACGATGAGGCAGAGCACACCTTCTTTAAAGAGCCTTTGACTAATTAGCCAACAGTCTGCAGGTGTTAGAACTCAGGTGATGCAGGATGGCGTGGGAGTGGCTGGCGTGACTGATGTGGGTCACATGGCCGTGAACACTACCTGGGTTACATCATGGAAATGTGTACTGTGTCCACTTCTGGTCGGTCACTATACGCTACATTTGATTGCAAGGACAAGGAAAAGTCAGTTCTGAGTTTCATGCAAGGTGCCAAATGCCAGGGTGGGTCCTCCCTAATTAGACTTTCACACATCCTTGTAACACCCCATTTTCTGTCATGTTTACTTTAAAACATTTATTGTATTTAATTACATTTTTGCATCTATGCATCTATAAAACATAATTTGTTTTGTGGCTATTCATTTCATTCACTTTGTAAACCAGAGTTAGTCTGTGTGTAAGGTGTTTTCCATCTGTGTGTAAGGTGTTTCCATTTGTGTGTAAGGTGTTTCAGGTGTGTGTAAGGTGTGTGTGTAAGGTGTGTGTGTAAGGTGTTTCATCTGTGTGTAAGGTGTTCCCTTCTGTGTGTAAGGTGTGTGTGTAAGGGGTTTCTGCCTGCCTTTCTGAACAAACCCTTATTTCTGACAGTGGTCGTGATGATGATTTCATGTTTGACCTCCCATTATAGAGATTAAGAGTAAATCCCTGGTTGTTGCATTGCCATAATGACACCAGACAACTAGGTGGCAGAAACTAAATTTGAAGTTAACGATAATCATGATTATGTGGCATTATATGAATTACTATTATTACTGTTAATAAAATGGTGCATCATTACTAAATCTCTCAAGTACAGAATACACAATGTTTTTAGGAAGGTTTCAAATGAAATGATTGAATTTTGGAGAATATTGCACCATTCACACTCCATGTTGGCTATCAATGAACACTTCTGTCCTGTCATGGGTATCACTCCTCCCTAACTAGACTTTCACACATCCTTGTAACACCCCATATTCTGTCATGTTTACTTTAAAACATTTATTGTATTTAATTACATTTTTGCATCTATGCATCTATAAAACGCTTTTGTATTTAATTTGTTTTGTGGCTATTCATTTCATTCACTTTGTAAACCAGAGTTAGTCAGCAAGGTTATCATCTCCGTCAACAGAAGTCTCACTTAATCCACACTTGATGGAATGGTAAAGAACAGATGCTTGCCTCTAGGGCACATCTTAGAGTGAAACATCCGACCGTTCAGTCACTTGAGCAAGCTGTAGGTGCTTTTTATGTTGTTGTGTGTGGCTGTGTGTTCATGGGATGAAAGGACCATTAAAGGTCCCAAAGGGCATCTTTAATAAGATCAGAGGATGTAAAAAAAACAAGCAAATAGATCATTTCTCAGAGCACATAGCCATTTGCCACACAAAATGAAAGAGCCGCTTATCACTTTTCTTTTTTTCTGATGAAAAATAGTTTATTTTCCTGACACAAAACCAAATCAAAACATTTCCTAATGAAAAAACAAAAACACAATGCTTTGCATGCTACATACTACGCTATGACCTTTCAATGATTACGGTACCTTTCTAAAATCTAAACCTGTTGTGTAAAGTATTGTTTCGATCCGCATGTAAGGTGTTTCATCATCTGTGTGTAAGGTGTTTCCATCTGTGTGTAAATTCTTATGATTACATGGATTATCCTGTTTCCTCATAACTCTCATTGTGGGTCTTCTTACCTTATATCTCTAATGTCTCCACAGCCCCTTCAGATCAATACTCATCCATCCCTAATTGACTGGATCAATACTCACCCATATATAACTGACTGGTGCAAGTGGATATTTACTCCTAATCTCTAAACATAGCACTGGTCCATGAAACCATCATCACGACCACTGTCAGAAATAAGGGCTTGTTCAGAAAGGCAGGCAGAAACCCTTTCACCCCCAGGTAAAAAAGAACAGCTCAGCAGAAAGCATGACATTACATTTGCAACATAAAGATACAATGGTCACAGAGAAATGTCCTTGTTTTCCATGAAAACATAACAACAGGATGGTTTGACGATAGCAAGTTTCAATTAAAAATCATTATTTCAAACCTTGTCGATGATATACTCTAATTTTACTATTCAAACTCATTTCATGTATGTTCTCATGGAAAACAAGGATATTTCTAAGTGACCCCAAACTTTTGAACAGTAGCGTATATATAATAGTATATATTATGCACTTGTTTCAAAACCGGGTCACCCCCACCATACTTCGTTGTACAGATTAGCAACAACCATAATCTGAAAGGGTGATTTCTGCTGTTCGTGACCTCCACCAAAGAGGTTATGTTTTCAGTACTGTTTGGTTGTCTCTAATCAGGATTACGTAAAACTCCTGGGACAATTTTCATGAAACTTGGTGAGAGGTGGAGCATGGGCCAAAGAAGAACCCATTCAATTTGGTGGATCCAACTCCCTTTTTAGGTCCCAAAAATAGAACATGCCTGTGAAAAAGAGGACGTATGGTCACCCTGCTAGAACCAGCCCCCAGACACCCCCCACAAGTGTCCTCACAACCACACAGTTAACTTAAGTAAACACATCGATTACCTAAGGCAGGGGTTCTCAAACTTTTGCAAGCTGGGCCCCCCCAAAGCTGGTTAGGGGTAGTTGGGGCCACCCGCCACCCGTAGATAGATAGATAGCATATTGTTATTGATAGGCCTGACATGTCAAGGTTAGGCTATTGTTATTGTTAGGCCCATACAGACAATTATTATTACTATTTATCATTATTATTATTATTATTATTATTATTATTATTATTATTATTATTATCAGTAGTAGTAGGCCTATTAGTAGGCTATTAATATTAGCAGCTATGTGAGCCTGCATGCTTTCTTATTATAATAATCATCATTATTATCACCATCATTAGATTATTATAATTAATGATTATCAACCAATTATTATTATTATTATATTATTATTATTATCATAATAATAATAAGTGTTATTATTGCTATCATTAGGATACTGTTATTATTATGGGCCTCTTGTGATCTTTACCAAAAAAATCTTACAGGTCTCTCAATGTGAGACATGAGCCTGCTTTGCTTTGTTTGACAAACATATCCTCAGGTCATCCTCGATCGTTTGCGGTATTTAGTTTTGACCGCAGTCAGTCTTGTAAAAGCCTGCCTCGCACAAATATGTCAACGCCAAAAGGAGGAGCATTTTTAAGGCTATGTCACAAAGCTAAGGGTATTCCGGCATCATTACTGCCCAGAATGACGAAAGAGGGGAGGTGGTAAACAGATGCTAGTCTACTGTCACTCTTCAGCTCAATAAGTTCCTCTTGCATGTCTATTGACAGCTCGTCTGCTGAGCAGAGAAATGGATCCCGAACCCAGGCGAATGAAAGGTAGTCCTCTTTGAAATAGGACCCAAACTGATTTCTGATATTCGGCGTAATACAGTGTAATTTGACATAGGTATTGCGTTTAGCAACTGCACTCTCTCCTATCATTATTCTACACGTCTTGCGCGGCCGGAAAAATCAGTGTTTCGGCAATTGTATGGGGTTTGCCAAGCTTAGCAATTCTATGAGCAACTACATACTATGCCTCCAGACACTGCTTTGAGACAGTGCTATGCTTGGAGATGGTGGTTTGTTGTTGCTGGAGGCCATCACGTTTACGTTTAAAGAAGTCAACAGGCTTCTCTTTCAAGTCAGGGTGTTTGGTGTCGAGGTGCTTTTTTAATTTGCATGGCTTCATGCTGTCATTTGCCAGCACCTCGGCATACAAAACACACTAAAACGAACTGTACACAATGTAGACAGGGACAGCACAAAATAATATTCAAGTGCTGGTGTTTTATTTGTTGCAACACGGTGGATGATCAAAAAATGTAAAGGTAGGTGTTAAGGTGAAAGGGGCTAGCTGCAGTTGGAAGAAGTTAGCTAGCTAGAAGGCTAGCTCTTGGGGCTACGAGCTTTTTTAAAAAGACTGTGGAGCAAATTACTCCTTAGAATAGGCCTACTGCAAGTGCAGTAAGGTATTAGCCTACTAAGGAAAGAGTGAGTCTTTAAAAGACTGTTTATAAAGCAATGAATATCTGAATGATAGAGGAAACAAGAGAAATCGAACAAACTCTACAGAGTGTCATCACAGTGAGGGTGAGCGCTTACCATGCCTGCGGTTAATTTTATACCTGGAAGCGTAGGTGCAACTTGCATTCAAATGATACGACTCCGTTTTGATTGGTGGATCAGGAACGAAACAGTATTTGATTTGTTTGTGTCAGTCCAACCCCCTGCATTTCGCCACTGAGGGAGCTTTCACTAACCAGTGACAGGTCGGCAGTCCTTTTTCCATTGGGAAGTGTAAAAATGGCTACAAAAGTCCGGTTGACTAGTAAACTATAGGGAATGGGCAAAAGCGCCATGGTGCATTGCATTATGGGTAGTTGACACCATATTTTAGGACTTCAAACACAAGAAAAAACATTAAAAAAAAATAAAAATGGACCATGCAAAGATCATGTGCCGAATTCCTTACAGAGAGAAGCTGAACACGGAAGCAAAGGAGCCAACTTAGAGAAAATAAAGGAAATTAATGGGCTTGATCCATTACTGTAAGTTGCACACTAAGGGCCTCATTTACTAACAGGATTGCGCCCATTTCAGGCGTAAAATAGCGGGTAAAGACATTGATAGGTGAAATTCACCCTAGTTACCTCAGGACTCCGGAGCTGCATATAAGTATATTTATTAGACAAACAACAATTGCAATCGGGCTCACTCCCAGCACAAGGCTGAAAGTGAAGCAATGATAAACACATCGCACAAGGTTTATATAGACAGAAGTTGAGTTTTCAGCAGGGAACGTCCGAGGCAAGGATGGAAGTTTTGCAAGGTCGGAAGAAGCACAGCTCGACCCTTCTTATCACTTCTGGTCTAAACATTACACACACACAAAAAAGCCATTTCATAAGCACATGATTCATACATTCTTAAGTAATTAACAGTGTTTGCAAATTATCTCCATCAGACATAAAACCGTATTTCCAAAGGAGGCGCACCAGAGTAAAAGCGCAGATTACCGCTGCTGGGAAGTGGGTGTGGGAAAGTGGGTGTTTGTCGCAAAGAGATGGGAGGAGATGCATAAAGTGCGCCTAATTGTGTATTAGTAACGAAACAAGAGGTGTTTTAGCATGACATATCAGCTGCTAAATGAAAACTATGTGCCTGCGAGACATTTGAAAAATACGAATCAGAAATGTTATTTTTTTTTTTAATGTTTATATTTGATATATCATTTAATAGGCATACAAACGAATATAATTACAAACTGTCCCACCAGCTAGCTGTTCGGGAAAAGTTTGGCCACGTCTTACCCAGAATAGCCGTTCATTGTATGGTTTAAAGTTAAACGTTATTTTCACTCATAGTTCAAGCACACCGAGTACAGTGCACACCTTCTGCGTAGGAGTAACGCGTATCTATTCAGGAAAAGTACTTGTACTCGAAGTACACTAACTAAACTACCGGTAAGTAAATTGTAGAGACAGAGCAGCATATTCATTTCACCTTCCATGTTTATTTTGACGTTATAGCCTCTCAAGCGTTTTTGAAAAGCATGGTTTTCAGTGTTGGAATACTGTTTAGTATTGTAGTAATGAAGAGGCTTGTAATACTATTTCAATAGTACTTTACTGGAACTCGTACTTAACCCGTACAGCAACACATGTATATTCAACTTCACTTCTTCACTTCATCTGCATACATTAATACGTAATCATAATAGACTGACACCTAGTGGCAGAGAATACAACAAATACGCCGTTCAAAAGTAAGGGGTGTCGTGTATTCTTACCAGACTATTTAACGGGATGCTATGGAGCAGTTAACCTGGTTATTAACTATCCTAGCTATCTCTAGCTTAGGGAACCATTTTAACAGTTTGCAGTTGCTTGTGTGTGATTAACTCATGTTAATATGTGTGAATATGAACTCGTGAACATAAACTCGTTAATATGAAGCTGCACAGGCACCCTGAGGGGTAACAATAGTAACCTAGATACTCAATGTTCGCTGAAAAGTTTAATTTCCCAAAATCAGCTCACCAATAAAAGACAGTCTTGAATTCAAAATGATAACAACTTTTAGTGTGGACGGAAGGGCTAAATGGAGACATATTTATGAGTTTCTATATTTACCTGGGTTAGTTTGCTGTAACCTCGTATACCAAAAGCTCTAATTCTAATGTTAACTCATCATCCATGGTGGAAGGAACACGCAGGCTCTTTCTTCCCTATTTTAGCTGCGCGCTAAATAACACTAATGGGCGGGGTTAGGCGCTGATTACGCTTAGTAAGGCGTCGACACATTCAGATGAGGTTCTTGTTTGATAAATACGATGCAAAATACAGTGCGCTATATACGGGTTGGCAAAGGCGCAGATTAAGCTGCGGTCGCAATGTTAGTAAAAACACTGCCCAAACACTGCTGTTTTACCTGTTCTGTTTTAGACTCATTTCTGTACTGGTGAGAAGTGTAAATGTGAAGCCTTTTTTGATTGTTTTTTATTATTATTCATTTTATACTTATTTCAATGTTATTTATGTTTTAGGTTTTGCACTCTCAACGCCTGAATGAACCTCCGCTCAAGCCATGGATGCCCCTCAGTTCCAGTGGCACACTGCACATGCATGACTGGCAGGGCAGAGTCTGGCACACATGCTGGGGCTCTCAGTCACTGACGCTCCAGCCTACTGGATGACGCCCACTAGTTTGGACAAGAGATGGGCTACGAGATCAACTTCTCCTCTGATGCACCAGAGAGGAAGGAGCTCAACAAGTGCACCAGTGGAGGGACCTGTCACCCCTATTTCAGATTTGGCATACTCACAGCAATGTTGTGTGTCTTTCTACTACCATTATTATGCAGACCCTGTTAAGCTGTAGTGCCAAAGTCCCTACTGCACCTTTGTGACCCTGGGAAGGATAGATGCGAACTGTCAGACCTGCACTAGCACTGCGAGGGCCTCACACACGTGTTAGCGGTAACAGAGACACGGGTGGCTGGGGTGGAAGCTCAGACGAAACAGCAACATCAATCCCATGCCTGGTGCCAGACGTTGGGGCATCACCTGACGGGTTCATTCACTGCACATAGATGCAGTGTTAGAAAGGCTGTCTTGGAAATCAAATGCAATTAAGTACGGCAACAACTCCATCTAGCAGGTATGTGCAGATGACAGCAATAGCTAACTGATGGGAAGTTAAACTAGAAGCGGACACACAAGCACCACAGCCAAGTTCAGACACAGATCTCTGTGACTGGGTCAGAGTTTTGTGACTTTGGATGTAGTGTGGATGCAGAAAGACTGTTGTGGTTTGGATCTTACCAGATGTGGACTTCTGGACCATACCTCTGACAAAGCCACCGGATGATACCTCTGCCAGCCACAGGAGTTTCTCCTCAAGGTTTCTCTACCCAAACTTGGGGCAGCCTCCACAATGCTTGTAACCAAGTTACCGCCATCTCATATAAGAAGGCCAAGAAAACAGGTGCTACAGAACATAAACTTGTACTTATTTTACCTATTGTATTTGCGCTACACTGTCAACTTTACACATATTTACTTCAGCATTGCACTAATCAATATTATGTTGTAATAAAGAGATCCAGAATTTAAGTAGTTTTCCATCATTTATTATGGTAACAGGTACCAACATATGAATAATGTTCATGCAGTTGTTAATGCAGAATGTTTAGTCCACATAGTTAAGTTAACTGACGTTCTAAAGAACACCTCACAATAGGACATTTAACCAAGCTGTGGTATAATATAATGTATTACATTTAAGAAAGCTGGAAAATATTATTAATAAAAGTTCACATGATGGTATTACTTCAAAACAGCTGTTTTGCAAATTACAACAAAAAAGACTGATGAATTACAGAAAGAAAAGTCAGAGCTAACATAGAAAAGGTGTGTCTGGAGATGGAGGTGGGTGTTCACTGTTCAAAGCAGCCTGCAGCCATGCAATTAGAAGACAGCTGCTGAATGAATGAAAGAGGTGCTATTTAAGTAAGTAAGTAGGCTCACTTGATTGGCTCACTTGTCATCTGATTTCCCAACTTTATTAACGTGAACGGCCTAAATTGCCTGCCCTTTGCTGTCATGACTGACTCATAACAAGTAATTATGCATGCAGGCCATTAACACATTTATTAATAACTTGCCAAATATGCATCATATAAATAAGGTGTGCTATTATATGTTCTTGTCCTCCACATAAAGTCTTCTGCCTGCTTTGCTTCTAGTGAGAGTGAAGAAACTGAAAATGGTGTGTAATGACATTGTGGGAAGTCCACACAAATGAATTGGAATGTAAAGTAAAATACTCAAAAGTTTCTTTTTCCAACTGGAATCTGAAGGCATTATCCCCATTGGATTTTTTTAAATGTACACATTGTACTATGAGATGTATTTTATTTCAATCTGACAGAACAACTTTACTATTTTCTATTTTTCAGTTTTCCACTGTTCTATCCAACAAATGGGATACAAATAGAAAATTAGACCAACGACTACAAATCTATTTATCCAACAAACAAAAAGTACAATTTTAAAAAACGGAATTCAATTTTTCATTGGAAAATTATACTGATTGTAAGTGTTATGCAGACCAGATTAGAATGATTCAGATCTTTATGAGATGTGCATCACAACTCCACCATCCATATGAATCAGATTTAACGTGCAGCTATTGTTCGCTGTTCACTAAGCTAAGGAACACTACAGTAGCTATGGCACCCTGGGGTGTGTGTACCCATCCAGATCAGCTGGACAGGCTCCGCTTGACTGGAGTTCAGGGTCAGGGTAGGTCAACACTGAGGAGGACAGCAGGATGGGGGACTGTTTGGGGACTAGTGCTGTTTGCTGTAAACTCTCAGGGAGGATCCAGGGTCTTTATGCCAGATGACTCTCTCTGTCTCTCCTCTCTTCATGCTCCATTGAGCAGTGGTGAAGATGTTTAGCACAGGCACACAGAGCACAAAGCGTAACCTGATGTGTGAACTGAAACTCACCCCCAGGTCCACAGAGCAGTGGGTGGATGAGTGGGTAGACGTAAGGGTGGCGGTGTAGAAGAGGAACACGGTCTGCTTCCTCACAGAGAAAAGAGGCTACTTGTTCTGGAGTCATTTTCACACCTGCCTGCTGCCCAGCCCCCACACGTTTATCTCTTCACTAAGAAGCTTGTTTCACAGCTGCACCCAAGGAAAGATGCTAAAGAAAGGTGTTGTTGCACTGTAGTGCAGGACCTGGAGTGTGTGTGAAAGTATATGTGCCTGGGACGGTTCAATAAGCTGAAATCATTATGGTCAGTTATCAGATGATCAGAAGTTCTTAGATGGTCGATATGTTCAGAAATGATTAAATGTCAGGTTTTACATTGAATCTCTCCAGAGCATGTTTTTAATATTTATATGGGTTGGTGGGTAATATATGTAAATACATACTGCATGTATATGAATATATGTCCATGATTAATTTCCTGCTGAAATATTGTTTTCTGAAGTAGAAAGGATACATGAGAAGGAAAAGATGCAGAGAGAATGCCGGTTTGAATGAATGTCTGGAAGTGGAAACAAGCTGCATTTTCCTCAGACACTTAGATGTGATGCATGTTGCTCTGAACTCCCTCTGATCACCCACCTCTCGGCACTAACAACTCTCTTATAGTCTCTGTTCGACGTTAATCTTTTTTAATCATCTAATGGAAACCTCATCCTGTTAAATCTCTTGCCACACGAGCTTAACACTAAAGATGTACTTGTCTGCCCCTGTAGGTCCAAATGCAGAGACCCAAGAGAGATCACGTCAATTACTTGGAAATGTTTTGCCTTACATCCACCATGGGGGAGTGTGAAAATGGGTTGGACACGACTCGAGCAGTACTCTCATATGCTCACCATTTGCAGGAGAAAGTCATCTTTTTTTGCTCTATATAGCGACTGTATGCAAGACTGCTGTGATTTGTAATATTATGATTTAATATTTGCAGGTGATAAGTTGTAAGTTATATTATCAGTAAATCTTTGCATAGAAAGAGACACAGAGGCTCCAGTTTAACCCGGACAAGATTTCAGCTTATTCTGTACCTCTCACTATAAGGATTTCTTCACCGAGTTACCTAGGTAGCCACACTGATTGTGTGCATCATATAAGGACATCTGTAGAGTACAGCAGCAGAAATGCTCTGGAAGTGCTTCTCTCGGTCTAATTTCATGCTTTGAAGCCTCACAAAATCACACATATATACTTTGCTCCACGGATGCTATGAGAGACAATGTCCTTTCACCTTTCTATGACATGATACCATTCTGATATGGTCATGACAACCTTATAATTGTAATGCAATGAAATGTTGTCTGGGATGTACATATGAATATAGCACTTATTCAATAGTTTTATTATATTTTATTTTGTTTTCACATGTAAACATGTACACCTTAATACAGTATGTATAAGATAAAAATAAATGACACATTAAACCCATTATAATTGTCTTGCATGTCCCATAATGATCATAGGTATGCTACCAGTTTTCTGCTTCTGTTTTTATGCTATACCCTTTTTTGACGTCACCATGTTTAATATGACTATTTCATCAGAGATCAATGGGACAAGGAGCACCTTGCGTGTCCACTTGACAAAAAAAAAAAAAACTGGTTAAACCAATAGTCAAAAGTTCACAGATTAACAGACTAAATGGTATATTTTATGTAAAGGCCTTGCTGTATATCTAAAAATCAAAGAACACTCACATACACAGCAGAGTGGAAAGCCCTATTCCCCATATAGAAACATCACATGCATTATTCAAATGTTAACGGCAACTTGAGTTCACATTAAAATTCTATTAAAGAAGTCTAAGCACACCAAACACGAATGAGGTGCGAGGACAGAGGAAGGAGAGAGTGGAACGAACATCCTCCCTGGTGCCATCTCTATAACCTCTCAGCCTCAGCATCATAAAATAAGGGTTAGAATGCTCGTTGTGCAACCCAAGATCACCAGCCTTAACTACAGAAGAACAGAGTGAGCAGGAGAAGAGAGCATGCTGGCTTGTACCTTCTTGTTTTCGTGCAATAAATAAACATAGAAAATACCTCCATACCTCAAATGAAACGAAGTATGCATTGGTAGAGTATCCTTGATCTTCGGGCTAACGATTTGTTGTAATTACTGACTCACACATAGATGTTTGATCTCTTATTTTTCCCTTCCCTCAGAAAATAATCTTTTTTGTCATGTTCTTCAGGTTGGATCCTGGGGGAAGGTAACTTCTCTCTCTCTCTCTCTCTCTCTGTGGGGGCCCAATGGTACAGCCCAAAGCTAGTCTGGTTTTGTCAGGGTACCATAGAGGGCAGTAGGGACGGGACATGTTCAGGGTACCAAAGAGGCTCCATCTGAACAGGAGGCTGAGATTACACCAGTAGTCTCATATCTGAGGCTGGTGCACACAGAACACGCTGGTGTGCCCTGAGAATGCACAATTACCACAATCTGTCATCCTGCATGTGATTCAAGACTAGAACACATACAACATGGAGGGGGAAAAAAGAAACAACGGCACCAGTCCAAAAACACACATCTACAAAAGACAGGTGAGAGTTTCACATCTTTCAAGAACACTGTTCTCATTTCAAATTCAGCAGAATAAATGTGCTGTACAACAAGCTGTACAACATACAAGAATTAGGAATGAAATAACACTTTAGCAGGAATGACTTCTTTTTAAGTGATGCTGGAGATCTCCCAGATTCCCAGTTGCATGTCTCGGGGAAGAGTGAGACAAACTAGACCCAGACATGCAGAACATTTCTGTCAGAGGGGAATGACTGATATAGGGGTAGACAGTTCTACCCCCCCCCCAGACTGGTTCCATGAGTCATTCTCTTTTTGGGTGAGTATAATACCCTTGCCTTTGACAGATGTTTTTTTTCTAATGCTCCTTGGGTCATGACTTTGTCATTGTCTCACATTGACACTGTCTCGCCCTAAGAAGAATACGGAGATGTCTGACATAAACAGGGATGCTCCTGTTATGAAGGGGGCTTCTTGCTCTGCAGTCCCATCGCACATGTAGTTTCCTGGCTTTGTTTTCTTTACATTCACCTTGTGCAGTGTCCTCCGAGAGAGATGTCAGCCATATTCTGTCCTTGTCCGACTGGCGATTACGGTGGTTCAGTAGGCACATTCTGGACAACTCCAAAAAGTTCAACTGTATTCAACCCCATAATAAGACCCTTTTGCACCTTTGGAACATTCCTCTTGCGTCCAGACTAATTACATACGTTGATGTCACTGTCCAGACGCAGCGCATGAGTGTAGTTTTTGCCTTGATTTTCACTGAGAAGTCATTTCAGAAGATATATCAGTTTCACCCGAGTCTCTAGAGGTAGAATATTCAAGGAAGGGTTGCATAACTTCTTTTGTGCCATTCACTGAGCTTAATGCAATTCCTGTATTAAATCAATGAAGTACCAGTATCACCCTCAAGCTAGGTATGGTCACGCATTAGCCAGTTGATCAGATGGGCGCAAGCTTGCATAAGGGTGCTTTTTTTGACTGGTGTGACGTTCTTTGGTGCCAGCTCATATGTCATACATTACCTGTGTGAAAAGCAGAAACACCAGATACATTAATGTAGTTTTAGTTCTGATGGACAAGTACAATAAAATACAATAAAATAAGTATGGTGTAAGGGCAAATAAGGTCCAGTAAATGATCATTTAACCGCTCCAAATGAAACTGCTGTGAGATTCTCAAGTGTTCTGCATTCAGATATTTATGTCTGCCTCAGAGGTTAGGGACTTTCATTTTCTATTTGTCATTTTGCACAGACCAATTTATGCTAAAATACAAATGACACATTATCTACTAAACAAATCACTTCATGACTCGGCCTAAGTATGCAAATGACACACTCTGCTGTATTTCCATTCTGCACTGTGCATCGCGCCTCAGGTCAATACACGTGCTTCTTCAGGATCTATAATTCATCAGGTCTGACATCTGGTCTTATCTCAGAGTCCACATGTCATAGAGGCAGGTTTTCAGTGCGGAAAAAGGGGCTAGGCTAAAATGGTATTGATCATATAAGCCTGTGCATTATCCCATGCTTTACTCCATCATTCAGTTGTATCACCCGCATCTAAGTACATTTACATTTAGTCATTTAGCAGACGCTTTTATCCAAAGCGACTTACAAGGATGTATACACATTTTACATTAACACTGATGGCACACTGCACATCAGGAGCAATTAGGGGTTCAGTGTCTTGCTCAAGGACGCTTCGACAGGGAATTGAACTAGCAACCTTCTGATTACTAACCGACTTCTCTACCTCCTGTACCACTGTCGCCTAAGTAGATCCACTCACCCATGAATCTGATCTTTACGTACCTTTTCGAGGTCCTCCATGATGAGGTCCTGCTCCTGGCCCCTCCCTGATGACTGACTGCTGTTCTGCCCCAGGCTCTTCCCATTGGCCCGCCTCCGCCCTGACCCCGGCACCAGCCCTTTGGGAACCTGTGGGTTTTCTGGAAGCACAGCGTTCCCCTGGACCCTGTGTGAGTAGGTGTTCCCTCGCTCCATGCCCTCAGAGCACAGCTGGAATTTGAAAGCAGCCTGGAACCCCCGGCGGAAGTTTTCATTGAAGAAGCCATAGATGATGGGGTTAATGCTACTGTTGAAGAAGGCCAGCCAGTGCGCCAGGGGATACACATAGATGTTTATGATGCGGTGCTGCCACTCCGTCAGACTGGCATAGTCACTCAGCATCATCAGCGCCCACAGTGGAAGCCAGGAGAGGATGAAGAGGAGGGCCACAATCACCAGCATCTTCACCACCCTCTTCTTTTTCCTCGACACCATCTGCCTGCTCTCATGCCTACCGCCGCCCCCCGAGCTCGAGTGCCCCCGTGAAGCTGGCACCGATGTCTTGCACAATGTGACGCCAATGCGGGCATACATTATGACAATGAGGGTGAGAGGTGCCAGGTAGATGTTGGCGAAGAGGACAGTAGTGTAGATTTTACGCATCTCCTGGTTGGGCCAGTTTTCACGACACCAGTAAAATGTCCGTGTTTCATTGCCATTGCCAAGAAGAATGGAGACTCTGTACTCCCTGGTCACCTGGAGCATGACCCCCGATGGACACATGATGGAGATGGCCAGCACCCAAATAATCACAATGATCAAAGAAGAGGTGGAGATAGTTATCTTCTGCCTGAAGGGATAGACAATGCAGCGAAACCTGAGAGAAAGAGAGAAAGAAGTTTAGGGGAATTGTAAATTGCTGTGCTCACGTACTTAGTGCACCTAAACGCATATAAATCGTGTAAATTTGTGTTCAGATATAAATTGTGTTGATTTAAATGAGGTTGGCTTACCTATCCACAGCTATGGCCACTAGAGTGAAGACGGATGCAGATACTGATATGCCCTGGACCATCCCACTCAGCTTACACACCAGACTACCAAACGGCCAACCTGCGACAGAGGCAGACACATGCTGAGCTCGTGTCGTAACTCTGTTTGAAGCATGGCATAATTAGCTGTTATAGTTAAGTGTATGCACCGCGAGTATTTGTCATCAAATGTCAGCTTCAAAAGGTTCTCCTCGGATGAATTGATTTACGAGTGCTGAAAGAGTGACACTGGGGTGTAGTCCTGGTCTTTACACAACAGCAGGTCTCTGATGACATCAAAGTGGCCACCAGTCTTGTTCATTTTACATGGACCGACATGGTGTATTTAAACTGAAGAGCTTAAAGGGGCTCTTAAGCTGCTGTACCAAGAGAGAGAGCATGGAGCCGTTCTACTCAGATTTTGTATAACCCCTATTCCTTGTGACAGTGGATCTGGCAGATGGTATCACTGCTCAGAAAAGAACTTAAAAAGGAATGTAATAATCACGTCACTCTGTGACATGAATGCATCAACGATGTAAGTTACAGTGACAGTGAACATATTACAGTTTTTTCCTGTGCATTTGGATGACTAATATAGAGATCCATTTGCAATCAGAGCTGAGCCACTGACCTGTGATGATGTTGTCAACGAGTGTGGTCGGCATGCAGAAGATGCCCACGAGCAGGTCACTGATGGCCAGGTTGAGGATGAAAAGGTTGGTGACGGTCCGCATGTTTTTGCTCCTCAAAATGATAAAGCACACCATTCCATTTCCCACCATGCACATGAGGAAGATGAGGAGGTAGGAAGCGATGAAGATGGCCGCCACTGAGGGCTTGTGAAGGTAGAAGTCCACATAGGTGACATTTGGAACGGTGTACATGCGAGGCGTGCTGTCAGAATCCGAGTTCGCAGAGTCATTCTGTGACGACCACGTTGGGAGATATGAGGTGGGCAGCACTGTGGAGTTCAGCTGAAATTGCAGTGCCATCGTAGACCCTGGGGGAAAAAAGCCTGTTAGACATGTATATAAGGAGGCATTTATGTAATAACAATTCTAAATCTATTTTTTTCAAATCACTAAAAATCACCTCAGATTTTTCAGGAGGTTGGTATTTTATAGGGGCACAGACCTCTATGTTTCCTTTTGGGTGTTGTAATTTCTACATTTGAGAGCTTTACTACTTTCAACTGGGGTCCTTCCAGGAAGGAGGTAACAGTAGCTCCACTGTAAAAGATGTGTCTGTGTTGCTAGCCGAAGCTAAATTGACAAAGACAGCCAAAACTTCATCCAGTGTGCTTTCTATGTGTTCAAAAGCTAGCTAGTGTGAGCCTGAAAGAGGGTTGACTGTTGTGGATTCCTGTCTCGCTGGGCCGTGTTAGAAGAAAATGGGTTACAGGAGTAGGTTTAATTCACTTTTTTTAATTGCATACGTCTGCCATAACTCCTCTGTTTACCCAGGGGACCATGCAAACCCACTGCAATCCCCAGAGAACCAACTCCATGAGTCTCTGGAAGATTAGTGGAGCTTTATTCAGACCCATGGGCATGACTTTAAACTGACACAATACACTGCCGGTGTTAAATGCAGTTTTCTCCTTGTTATGTTCATCTAACGCCACTTGGCAGTATCCACTCACTAAATCTACACTGCTGAACCAACATGCCCCAGACAAAATATAAGTCTATGCAGTCTATGCAAAAACAGTAAGTGCCATCTTTCTTTTTCACTAACACAGCCGGCAAAGCCCAAGGGCAACAACTCCCTTCAATAACATGTTGTGAGAGGAGCTGTTGAACCTGCCGGTATATTTCAGTTCTCTAGTGGACAGAGGTTCGGTAAGCTCTTCGACTTATGGGTGGGGCATTGCGCCAAAAGGCATGATCATGAGAACTAAACACCTCAGAGTACTGTCTGAGTAAACCCTCTAAACCAGGGGTTTTCAACTGGGGGTCCGCGACGGCATTGCATTGTCAGGAGCATTGCATGTTGATCAGTTCACCATTGAATTTTTTAATTTTTATAAATTTTCTTTGATATTTCAACACATTTCCAGATTACGCGGAATATGTGCGCGGGGGGAGGGGACGTGGTGACGGCTAGTGATGTACCCTGATCATTTCACATATAATATCTGTGCAGGGGGAGGGGGCGTGGCGGTGGCTAGCGATGTACCCTGATCATTTCACATATAATATCTGTGCAGGGGGAGGGGGCGTGGTGGCGGCTAGCGATGTACCCTGATAATTTCACATATTTAAGTGTTATAGGCAGAATATCTGTGCAGGGGGAGGGGGCGTGGTGGCGGCGGCGGTTACAAACACGCACGCGCGTGCAGGCACATCAGTGGGCCGCAAATTACTTTCTAGTCAGAATGGTGGTCCCTGGGACAAAACCAGTTGAAAACCCCTGCTCTTAACACATCAGAGTACTGTCTGGGTAAACCCTCTAAACTGCTCTATCTGTTCCCCGTCGCCATAGCTTCTCCAGTGCCGCATGGTTGAGGTTGACAGGTAATGGGGATGTATGTGGTTCTGTCTGAGTCTGCACCTGATCTACCATTTTGCTGAACTAAGGAATGAAAGTGCCCCAATCGGGTGCTACATGGTACATAGCAGTCATCTGGGATTGGATTCATTACACAAGTAACTGGGCCTGTGTGGGTGTGGGGTTCTAGAACCCTGGTGTTGCTGCACAAGAGCAGTGGCTCCCCAATAGTGGGCTGTATTTGAGCACATTCATCTCTGACATGGCCGGTGCAGTGAAGGGGGCTAGTGTTACAGCACTGCATTTCAGTGGGGTCTTTTGTGCTGTGCATAATAGTGGTCCAGTCCAGTCCCACAGGCATAAGTGATTCTCTCTCAGGTTGATTACGGCATCGATTATGGTGTTTGTAGAAAATCACACCCCAGTCCAATGACAGATGAATTCCTGACTACATGGACACTGTGATTGAAAACCTCCTCACCTAATCTGATAGAAATTGAAAGCATAGGTATTCACCAGTCACAGATGTAGTTAGATTTAGTGTTGGATTTCGGCATAGGCTTTCTCAACAGAACCTGAATTTCTGAACCGGTGTGTAACAAGACTTCAGTGGCAGTGTTCTCATTGACAGCAAAAACAAATAGCGTAGGGCTGTTAAGTGTTACCAGTTCTGTTTGTTGGTTGGGCCCAATCTCACCAACAGCAGACACTTGAGCCGCAGTGCCTGCTATCCACTGGGGTAAGGTAGAAGAAAACCGGTTACAGGCAGGGGTCAAACTGGGATCAGTGATGAGGGGGAGCCCTTGTCCAGTGAGGTCGGCCTCACAGACCAGACTACAGACAGGAACTATTTCTTCAGTAGATCACCCAACTAAAGCACTGACCCGACTAAAGTATCTACAGTACGTTGTAAGTATAAAAAACTGTGTTGTCATTGTTAGGCTTTATTTTTCAGTTCTATGTTAGCAGTAATACCACTGTTGCAAATATTATTGCATCAAAGCAGCGAAACTGAAAACTCACTGTATACATCCACTTGATATGCCAGAAAGAATATTCTGATTCTCCAGAGGAAACTTTATTTGGACTTTTGCTGAAAATAAAAATGGATGGCTAGCTCTGATGTTGCTAATTCATACTGAGCATGACTGCTTTGTTCCCAATGATTTCACTGTTGAAACAGGGACTCTGTGCAGAAGGTCAGTTGTTTGCTGTACAGAACATCACTGAGGTACATACGGCTATAGAAGATCACAATGACACATCAGAAGATGTAAATAATCACTCAGGTTAATACGGCTATGGAAGATCACAATGACACATCAGAAGATGTAAATAATCACTCGGGTTAATACGGCTATGGAAGATCACAATGACACATCAGAAGATGTAAATAATCACTCAGGTTAATACGGCTATGGAAGATCACAATGACACATCAGAAGATGTAAATAATGACCGTGTGGTTTGTCTGTCTGTCTGTCTGTCTGTCTGTCTGTCTGTCTGTCTGTCTGTCTGTCTGTCTGTAAACAGGATTATGCAAAAACACTCGATTTACATGGTTGGAACTTGGTGGGCTCTGGCCCAATTTAACTCCGGGTGACAGGAGTAGGTTTCATTCGCTTTATTTAACCGCAGACACGGAGGAGCAAGTCAGCACCCTGTAGTCAATCCCTCCAAAATCAAGAGTTCCCTCAATTCCATTCTGACCAGGTACGCCCGCCACAACCCAGGGGACCATGACAATCCTTACAAACACTAAACAAATCACTCCTTGAGGAATGAAAACAAAAAATATGTTTAAAAGTAAATTCAACATTCATTTTTAGCAAACTTAATAACTCAATCAACCTACCTTAATTAATTAGCGTTAGTTAGCTTCCTGCAAAACACATTTGAATCAGTGAAAAAGATTAAACATCGCCCAGTCACAGAATGCCCTAAGCTAGAGGCAAGCATAACATAAACTCATTACATCTACGTAATCATCGAATCATCTAGTCCAGTTTCTAAAGCATTTTGTGCTCCTTTAGTTCAATAATAATAACATGAATGTGATTTTTTTTATTACAATGTGAAGCACACTCCTCATCCCACACATCTTGTAAAACATTGCTGTCAAGGGCACCAAAGTGATATGGAAACTCATAGGTTCTATGATACATCTATTCAACCAATGTTTCTCTGGTAATAAATGAGCCAAGCTCATAATAGATTATGCAGGTTATATATCAATACAGTCTTCACCGGTCGATGCATAGGATCAATGTATCATTACAAAGGTCACCAAGAAACCCTGAAAGGACTATGAAGCTAAGAATAATGGTAATGTAATGATACCATAACTGGATTTAATGCTATTTACAAGATACAGGCCTATGATTGTAGCTGGGTTATAAAAAAAGGAGAGAATGATGATTGTTTTGAACAGATTGAACCGATATTAATAATCCTATTACATTTCACCTACTGCACAAATGTCAATATAAGTCAACATTAATAGGAGCCAGTACAATTGAACCTGCTCAGAGGCACAGGGATCTGCCAACAGCCTGTGCACTATTCTGGAAGCATTCTGCAAAACCAGGACAGGTACGCAGAAGAAAATATAATTTAAATTTGAATCCAAACCTTTGAGCTGTTATGTTCCTTAGTTATGATTTTACATTTGATAAAACTAATCAAACCCACTTTAACTGCTTTAAATAACAGGAATAGGGTTAGGGTCATAGTTATGGTTTTTTATGATTTTGTATTGTTGTGTAATTTCTTTTGTTGTTTCATAAGGTATTTAGCTGTTCATACCTCTCATTTTGTGAAACTGCCTGAGACATACAACATTATTCATTGTGAAAGGATGTAGATTTTCTGTAGATTTTCACAAAACATATTTGTTTGTGTCAAATTGTAAAATATTCCTTCAGCATCATGTGTAATGACAGAATAAGACATCTAAGAGTACAGGATTTGAATTGGTAGCAGAATTTCCAAAGAGGAATCTCTGAATCATAAACACAGAATGTGTAGCTATCAATGTGTAAAATGAAAGGTACTATAAATCCTCTGGAAGTTGTGCAAGACCAACAAGCTGTGTTGTCCTTTGGTGTGCGCTCTCTTCTACAGATGAAGGAGTTTTCATATTATAATTTATATTAAAATATGTACTGTATTGTGCCTTCTTATCTCCATAACAAGCCCTGGTGCTCATTGAGTTGACAGAAATGAATGGTTACAGTGTTTATTTTGACTGGTTGCCTGAAAAAGACAAGTGATCTGATATTATTTAACCATAGCACATTTCATCGAGTGGTTGAAGGCTAGGGTGGTTTTTTTAAGCACAAATGTATTGGTTACTTGCAATGCCTCATTAATGACAATATAATGTATAGGCAGTTCTTGAACGGTGACCTTCTTGCTAAATATTTCATCTTTTTCTATCCAGTCATATCAAATATGAGAAGCAGATAGTGCAGGTGTTTGGGTGACTTGAGATGAGCCCATGAGTGAGCTTATGAGCAAAACCTGACAGAGAAAACAATATCTCTGATGATATCTTTTATATAAAATCAGTGTATTTGAACACTTTATTACTGAATCTACAGTATGTGCCATGAGATGTACGTCGCAAGAAATATCTAGTGCAACCTTTTTCTGACCTTCTTAGATGTGATCTCTCTCTACACTGTGACTGGAGATATGAGTCTGTAAAATATTTCAATGTCAGGGTGGAATCCTGAACAAGACTTTTACCCAAAGGGGTAAAGCTGCTGCTGGAAAGATGCAGAGCTTGAGAGATGATGGCGGTTAGAGTCAGAATGAAACCTGACAGCTTATCATTCTGTATGGTATGTCTCTCAGGAAAACCCAGAGCAAATGTTTTACATGTATCTTTGGATACCTCAAAATACTCCTTCTAACATACACAGCCCTGAATGGCCTAGCTCCAGACTACCTTAGGGATTTACTGGTCCCAAACTGCCCATCAAGAACGCATCGATCTGAAAATGGAGGTCTTCTCGTAATCCCAAGAGTATCAAGAATAACAGTAGGAGGCAGAGCCTTTTGCTATGGAGCCACCAGGCCAGACCAGACTGCCAGTGGTAGTTAGTATAGTCAGCTCCAGACTGGTCTCGTGGTGGTGTTGGAGCAGTGTGCACTATGACTTAGTTATGCTGCCTGGGACCTCTCATGTGTCTTGCCATACAACCTCTCCTTCCTCCGCCCTCTCCCTGATGTCCTGCTCCTGCAGCATGTCGGTTATAAATGATGCACTAACCTTTGCCTCTAGTGCTGATGGCCGTGACCCTCTACCATTGTAACTACATTTACATTTGCATATATAAGACAATCTATTAGATACCTAATCCCATTGGGTCCTCCCTTATGAGCAGGGTTCTGCTCAAGGTTTCCTCCTGTTTAAAGGGAGTGTTTCCTTGCCACCGTCGCCTTAGTTGGTTGCTCTAGGGGGTTCAGCCTCTGGGCTCTGTAAAGCTCCTAGAGACAATTTCAATTATTATTGGCGCTATATAAATACAATGAATTGGATATAGTAAATGCTAAATCAGCCATTAAGGTGGTCCACTGACTGACAACTCTATCTGACTGTAGATAGAGTTGTACATTATATTCAATTAAAATAAGTGAAGCAGGCAACCAACGCACAAAACATTTGTGAAGTCTGGTGTGCACTGTAGGCTTTCCTTCACTGTTTTTTTTGTAGCTCTTCTGTGGCAACTCAAGTGGAATCAGTTGACTGGAATTGCAAGTGATGAGAGGAGTAAGAGGCTGATAGATGGTAATGGACCTAAGGCGTCTAAGGCACTCCATATTTATCATTCTCTGTCATTCTCACTCATTTATCATCAGTCTGAAAACTGTTAGCCCATACTGATTGTTTAACAATATTGCTACATGTTACCTTTTATGAAAAATGTAAACATAATTTATTTTCAATTGTCTTCACTGTCGTATTACATTTTTCTTTATTCCTCAACCTGATAATGGTGAACAGCAAACCCAACTGAAAATGCACTCAACTAGCATAAAAAGGACAAACAGTGAGCAGACATGAAGTTGCTGACTAATAACTGTAATTTTTGGTTCATCTGCCAATACCAGTAACTGGACCTTTGGTGTGGTCACATTACATTTCAAATTAATAAAACATATAAAACGGCTCCCAGTTACTGCAACAGCCACTAGATTTCTCTGAGCAAATTACATGGATTTATGAAGTAGTCATTTCTCAGTTGTGTGTATGTGTTCAATATTGCATAAACTGCAAAAAGAGGCAAAATTGCCAAGTAAATGTGTTCTGCCTCCTCCGTGTCCTCAGTACACTGGGGTACAAACAACTAAATAAATAATACATGTTCTAAACTGCCTCTCCAAAATATATTCCAACCAATGAGGCCCCCCAGTTCATATTGTAACTAAACTGTTTTTAAAGTCTAAGTCAAGGATTCTCCAGCACCGGTGAAATGGCATTCTCCAGCACCGGTGAAATGGCATTCTCTAGCACCAGTGAAATGGCTTACCCCAGCTGTCACAAAGTAACAATGAGGAAAAATGCCTGCTTTTGTTTGCTGGTACCCACTTAGAATCTGATACTGACTTGTTATCAGCATCACTACTATTAAATACATACTCTGAAAAGGTAGTAGATGTTTGTCTGAAGTCAATTGCCAAAAATACTTCCTGATTGCCAAATAGAAGTCTGACATTAGTTGCTAAATGCTAAAATGCATTCAATTCAATTTTATTTATATAGGGCCGAAACAATAACATTGTCTCAAGGCGCTTTACAGAGCAAGCACAATGGCAACAGGGGCAAGGAAAAACTCCCTGTTAATCAGGAAGGAAACTTAAGCAGAAACACGGCACATAAGAGGGGACCCATCTGCTTGAGGATACATATCTGACACTGTTCTTTATATCTTGCCCCTGGGCATTACCGGGCAACATGGTATGTGCAAAAAATGCACTATGAAATAACCTTATACATATCGTACACACAATATGGGAAGGGCTGTTAGATGGATGACACAACTGTGTGTCATCACTCCTCATTACCACAGCACCTCTACAGCTTGAACACACCTACCAATTCCAGTGAAAAAGCCTTTATGATCTGCCTCAATTGCCTTCGACAGCTACATTGATCTTGTATGCTGTCATGTGCACAAATATGTTGGATGATGATGAATCAGTCAATTCATTAATAGTACATAAAAAATATGTTATTATTTCTGACTTCACTCTGATAATTCAGGGTTTTGTGGTAGATGACCTTATATATCACAGCCACCTCACAGAAATAGATCAATTTGATTGGCTGATCACACTGATGTGTCTGTCAATTAAAATTAGATTTTCTCTCCCCTTGAATGTAATGAAAGAAGGAAGTGGCTGTCAGCTACTCATTCTCTGTAAGAAATAATTTGTGAAGGTTTTCACGAATCTGTATTGATCTGTATTGAGCTGGTGAGTTTATATGTATAACATCTGATGTGGGCTTTCACAAATAAGGTGGGGTCATTTGAAGCAATTGTAATACCCAGTAAACCGGTTACCATGTGAGAATGTGTAGAGCACTATAGATGATCAGTGATCACTTATCATAGTATATAAAACTGAGAACCGGACATGAAACAGATTTATCAATATGGACAGTCGTGTTTACTTCAGAAATATTAGTACAAACTTATATTCCACAAATGTCTTGCATTACATAATTCAGAATTCAGAATGTGAATTATCCAACTAGGTTCAAAAATACGTATGTTGATCCTTAGGCAAATGATTGTGTGGATGTATTATTTCGTAATTACACGTAATAGGCTAATACATTTTGAAATAAAAAACTTCTGCCACATGGTTGCCAGCTGTTTCAACGCTCTAGTCAGTCTATGGCACGAGTATGCAAAATAAACAGCTCACCAAGCTCATATTCCTATATCTGACACTAGTTGTGTTGGCAAAAGGGTTTGTAGTTGTTTTCACAAATGTGGCTGTGCCCAGAGTCGGAGAATTTACGCCTAGTCGTAAACAGGCGAATTTGCTTGGATATCAGTCGTGTTCCGTCGAAATCTTTACCGACAAGAGAAGGTCATGCCTCATACGCCTCTTTTCCACTTTCGGTTTCACGAACTTTTAAGCAAATGACAGACGTGCAGTTGGTTGGTTAAGATGGGCTTCAAGTTTTAGTCTATTATTGACGTTAGAAGAATAAGAAAATAAACGGACGAAATGTCTCCCGCCAGCCACCAAATTCAAATGTTTTTCAGTTTCAGAATTGATGCATCGCTACCGGTTACTTGCAGACAGATTCCACTAATAACAATTGCAATTCAATACAAACACAAACATTTTCTTTTCAAATATACATATGTGTATTTTTTCTTCATTATTTTTGTTTTAAAACTATATTTCAAATAGTTTGGCCATCCAGTGAGACAGCAGCATAGAGCTAAGCATCACAACATTCAACAAAGTGGCAACATTAATATATATATATATATTCATACATTTTCCAACTTGCATGACCATTCACACAAAACGTTGTGAAAACACAACATAAATGTCACAGCACAAACGTAGACTATGCTTTGATAGAATTACAATACTGAGTATATCTTAAGAGAGAGTGAGAGAGAAAAAGAGAGAGAGATTTTCTCATCTGAACTAATCATTCCGTTTATAGTTTAAGAGGTGACAAGGCTAATCCAGTAGGCTAATTATTGCCAACATAACAATTATTAAAGGTAAAACAAATAAGAGCAAATTGTGCGTTTAACTGTAGAATCATTTTCTTACCGTTTTATTTCTTGTCTATATGGCGTTAATTCAACACAGGTATCAGGCTCTCTAGTACTGTAGCACATGCATGCCTTGTGGCTTCCCCTCACGAATCAAGACTCATTGCTGCGCGCGCTCTAACTCCAGATATAATTGAGTACGGACTGTTCCCGCCCCGTCCGTACAGTGGGACGGGTGAGCTGGTGACAAACAGTAGCCTAACCCACGAACCCAGTAGCTGGATTTCCATCCAACTCATTCGCATATTGTAAGCGCATCCATGACAAATCGGCTAAATAAAATCTTTGCGCGTTTCCATCTGGTGTGTTATGCGAATTAAAATGAAACTCCTCATCAAGAGAGTAGTTGTGAACAGTTGTGGGATCAAAATGTAAGGTTGTCAAGGCAACTTTAACAGAAAAACCTAATAACAGTGCAACAGATTTTTCGAATAAAGCCGTTCCCATTAACCATTAGCCATTGACCATTCCATTAGGTCGCATTTTACCCTGCGAATGCGAATCGGGAGTTAACGCACCCTCCTCTAACAAATCGATTTCTTATTCGACTTAGAAGATTGCACGCGAATTTCAAACGTTTCCACTCACAATTTCTTATTCGAATGGCCATTAAAAAGTTGGATAGAAACCCTAGACGGCCCAATGGAAACGGAGTGTAAATATTGAGGCTCTGGATTATTTCAGACAGCCTATCGTTCCCGTATTTAAAGAGGACACCGTGATCATGTCCTCAGTCTTTTTCTGAAGGTTTTAGATATTTTGTTAAATGAGAGAAGAGCTGACGGCGACTAAAGATCCTCTTAAGATCCGTGCATTAACGCAGTTTCACGTAAGGTGGATTTCAATCATGTAGATACACGCAGGTAACCAACAATGAGGTGCGTTGATACAATCTGACGCTCTGCCTCAAAACGAGAGCACAGTAGTTCAAATTTACGGTGTATTATTGATCAATGAATAACCGAACTGCTCAGGGGAGGGGGGGGGGGGCTAGGGGGTGCTCTAGCTCGCCTGGATTAGCTATAGCACCCCCATAGCACCCTCAAGAAAATAATAGTTTATTACAGTGCATGAAATGCCCTGTATTGTTATTCCTAGGCTTCTTATTCTTCATCTTATTACAGTGCATGAAATGCCCTGTATTGTTATTCCTTCGTTTCTTATACTTCTTCTTCTTTGTACCGACTTCGGCACTTAATTCAGCTCGAACCGCTTAACTTAGAAACTCCGTTCAAACTTTGGCGCGTAGGTCTTGTAAAGGACACTTATGCTATGTATTTTTCACTTTTCTAAACTTAATACTTTTTAGGATATTAAAGAAAAACGAATAAAAATGTTCCCATTGACTTACATTGGGCTATTATGACATCATAATAGGATCATTAAACTGGCTTGCACCTGTGCTTCACTGACACCTGCACCAAGGTTCCAAGGCTCCTCTTCTCTCTGTCCCTCTCCATTCAACCTTATTAAGAGACACCTTCCATACTCTACTTTTTTCTCTCTCCATCTTTCTCTCTATCCCTCTGACTACTTTTTCTCACCGTCTCTCTACTTCACTCCATTTTCTCTCCTTCTTTCAGTATTTTCCCTCTTCACTCTCTCTTTACTGTCTTTATCCATAGCCACTCTTGTTCAATCTTCTCTCCTTTCTTCTTTCCTTCTTCCACTCTTCTTTCCTTCTTCCACTCTTCTTTCCTTCTTTTGCTCTTCTTTCCTTTCTTCTTTCCTTCTTCCACTCTTCTTTCCTTATTTCACTTTTCTTTCCTTTCTTATTTCCTTCTTTCACTCTTCTTTCCTTTCTTCTTTCCTTCTTCCACTCTTCTTTCCTTTCTTCTTTCCTTCTTCCACTCTTCTTTCCACAGGTAGTCATTCAAGCAGGTGACCTTGGTGTTCTTGGGCACAGGGACGATGGTGGTCCGTTTGAAGCATGTGGGGAGTACAGACAGGCTGAGGGAGAGGTTGAAGATGTCGCTGAAGACGCCCGCTAGCTGGTCAGCGCAACCCCTGAGGGCCCTACCTGATATGCCATCCGGGCCAGGTGCCTTGCGAGGGTTGATCTTTTTGAAGCAGCGCTACAGTTATAGTAGGCAAACCACTGGTTGGGCTTTCAGGTAGCTCCGCTGCAGGGGGGTCACTGTCCCTCTCAAAACGAGCGTAAAAAGCATTCAGCTCGTCTGGAAGAAGGACAGAGGACTGGGTCTCACTGCAGCCCCTCCCTTTGTAGTCTGTGATGGCTCCTAATCCACTCCACATGCGCCTGGGGTCAGAGCCATGGTAGCTGGAGTCCACCTTGCTTCTGTATGTCCTCTTTGCAGCTTTGATGGCCCTCAAAAGGTCGTATCTGGTCTTCCTGTACTGATCAGGATCCCCGGAGTTAAAGGCAGCAGACCGGGCTCTAAGGTGGGTCCGGACCGTGGCATCAACCCAGGGCTTCTGATTAGGGAAAGACCGCACAGCCTTGTTCGGGACGACTTCCTCAACGCAATACTGGATGTAACTGGAAACAGTGTCTGTATACTCATTAATGTCCCCATCTGCTGCTTCCCGAAACATCAGCCAGTCAGTGGTGTCAAAACAGTCCTGGACACTTTAGCCTAGGACAAGCAGTCTGTCTGTGTGCTAAGTATACATAAGGTTCTATGTCATTATTGATGATTGTGAACTGAAATAATATATACCTTTTTGAAGCATTTCTGACTCTTTGACTGTTTTAGTTAATTCTATCTGCTATTCCAAGATTAGTTTTTGTAGTAGAGAACCATGTGACACATAGGCTATCACCCTCATTTCATAGCACCCTCGCTAAAACGCCGAGCTCCCCCATAGCACCTGCAGAAAAAAATGTCTGGCGCTGCCACTGGAACTGCTTAAGTCTTTTACGAATGCACCCTTGGGTTCTCACAGCTCACAACAACTCCAATACCCAAAACCTATTGTCCCAAAATAAACAAGTCATCTGACACTATTTCTGTTTGATGTATTGATGTCTTCATTCACACAGAGAAAAAAATGAGTGACGGGCTGAAACAAACTAAACTAACATTTGGAAAGATGTCATGAGTGGAGCCACAGGCAAATAAAGAAGGTGAGCAAAGGGATGTTGTACATGCCTACTGCCAAGATATGAACCTACATTAGGGGATGCTACATTGACTATTCTTACAACGGTGGATCTTTTTCCTAAACATGACATTTTAACAAATAATAGCTCATGGATAAGTTATTTAGACTTTTGTTGTCATTTAAAAAATCAACAAGGCAGACAGTATAGAGAAATAAATGTTAGTTAAGCTTGATTTATACTTATTGGAAAGTGTCGCTCAGCATATGGTCGCTGACAAAAAAGAGTCGCTCATGCAGCTGCATTTATGCTTCAGTGAACAGTCGCCTCCGCTCAACGGTCACGTGACACTCGACGTACTGACGTAAGCGGACGACGGCAACGGTAGCTATCCATACTTCTGCCATTACATTTTGTTGCAGATTCATCAGGGAAAATCATTTGGGAATCTTTATAATAGGGCAGGGAGGCATTAAACAGGTGGGGATATTTCCTCACTGGCTCTGCTAATCTTTCCTCTATCCCTTCCATTTAAAAAACAGCGGTTGAGCTCCCGCTAATAACCAAAACAAGGATTTGTAGTTGGAGTCAGCGACAGTAGGATTTAAGGTAGGTAGCAGACACTTCCAGGCACAGGTTAAAAGTGTCGACCAAGTCGTAATTTCTGTCGCCGACGGTTTCACAAGTGTCGCCAGACTAAGTATAAATTGAGCTTTACTGGTCATGTAACTCCAGTCTACTTCCGAATCCCTTGCTGCACTGCAGCCCAGTGAATAATTGGCATATCCTGCCCCATCCAGAGCGGGGGGGGGATTACAGTGGCTTGCCTGGGTCTCTCATTGGCAGTAGGGTAGACTCAGGCAGCTTCACCTTGGACAGCTTCAGGACAGCTGGGAAGTTGTTCCTCAATTCTGGCATTTCCCACTAAGATGGTGCAGACTCAGGGGTCTCTGACTTCAGTGCATGGCTTTTCATCAAAATGGGCCGCCCTCTCACTCCTGACTAGGAGAGGGAGAGTAGCACACGGCCCACATCTCTCACTCCTGACTAGGAGAGGGAGAGTAGCACACGACCCACATTCTGGCTCATGGGTGTGCCTAGCCCCCAAGCAGATGAAGCATTGCCTGTGCAGGTCCTCCAGAATCCATCCATGGCAAGTGCCACATCTTCTTGCCAGGAACACTGGGGTGGTGGGCATGGAACGCCCGGAACGCCCGGCTTCATCACTCTATCTCCATAATGGCTTCTTCAAAAGCTGAAGATTATGAGGGAACTGATTGTGGGGGGAGTGGCCTTAAGTATGGGTATCCCCACTCTGAAGGGGGCAGGATATGCAAACTCAGCAACGGGATAGCACCTGCCCTATATAAGGACAGCTCACCCCACAATTAGCTCCCACATACCCCTTTTCCCCCAACAGGAAACTGGTTCTGTTCTGGTTCGTGCATCACATCAGATCAGAGCAATTCAACCAAAAAAAGTTGGTTTGCAGCTGGAACCAAAATAAAGTTGGTAATCAATGTGATCCAGCATCTCACGAAATGTGCTATATAAATAAAGTCTTACTTACAACTTAATTCCGTTCTGCCACCCCTCCCTTTTCTATCTCTACCTGGCCAGCACCAAGCAGAGTATTTCCTTGCCCCTGTCGCCTTTGTGCTTGCTCCAGGGGGGTTCAGGCCCTGGGCTCTGTAAAGTGCCTTGAAACTATTTTATTGTTTTGGCACTATATAAATAAAATGGAATTGAATTGAATTGAATAACAGGCGGCTGCAGGGAGAACATGCACCCATTCACATCGGGGGCACAGCTGTGGAGAGTCAAAAGTTTCAGATTTCTTGGTATCAACATCAGCGAGGATCTGAGCTGGACACACCATATTGGTGTGGTTACAAGGACAGCGAAACAGAGGCTCTTTTTTCTGCGGCGACTGCAGAAATTTGGCATGGACTGCACTATACTGACCAATTTTTACCGCTGCACCATTGAGAGCATACTGACTGGTGGCATTACATCATGGTTTGGCAACAGCACTGCCCAGGACAGGACGACACTACAAAGAGTGGTCAAATCTGCACAGCGTATTACAAGGACTGGATTACCATCCATTCAGGACCTTTACAGCCAGCGCTGCAGGAGAAAGGCCAAGCGGATCATTTCTGACCCTAGTCATCCCTGCCACAGTCTTTTCTCCCTCCTGCCTTCTGGAAAGCGATACAAGAGCATAAGGTCCCGTACCAGCAGATACAGGGATAGTTTTTACCCACATGCCATCAGGATCCTTGAAATATCTTTTGCACTACAATTTTTTTCTCTTTTTTCTACCCTTTTTCTCCATTCTCCAGTATTTCATTTATTTATTCTCTAAGTTGAACGGACATTGAGCACAAAGAATTTCATTACTGATAAATGCTGTTTATGACTATATGATAATAAACTTGAACTTGAACTTGAACTTGAACTTGAACTTGAACTTGAATTGAATTGAGTACAATGGTTCACTGACTGTTCAAACTGGTGCGAGCTAGTTCGCTAGGTGGCACCAAAGTTGGTCTAAAAGGGCTACTTATTCAGAACCCTGCTGGGCCAGGTGATATAAAGGTTAGAGGGCTCACATGCCTTTGTAGAACTGGAGTTACATGCCTAGTACCCACCCTCTAAAGTGGACTGGAGTTACACGCCCAGTACCCACCCTCTAAAGTGGACTGGAGTTACACGCCCAGTACCCACCCTCTAAAGTGGACTGGAGTTACACGCCCAGTACCCACCCTCTAAAGTGGACTGGAGTTACACGCCCAGTACCCACCCTCTAAAGTGCCAAAAAGGGCAGAGCCTGAGGAGTCAACCCCAGCTGCCCCTTGTGCACAGGCCAGCCACCGATCAGCTAGACATGTGAACCCCGACCAGTCAGTAAGCATTAGCAGACCACGAAGCGCAGGGAAGTGAATGACATGAAATGAACACAGGGAGGCGTGCGCACACAGGGTCTAATCTGGCTCCTTGACCAGCAACAAAAAAAATCTACCACCTGATGGAGGACGCAGCTCTAGCACCCTGAATAGTCTGTGACTGCCACAGACAGACTGTGATTCTCTAGCCTGTTCTGTTCAGTTGCAAGGCTTTGAGACGCAGTCCTTTCATGCGTGGTGAGAATACTGTGCCCCCAGTCTGAGACAGGGCTCTGTCGTGGAGAGGCACGGGCCACAGGGGCAGGTCCAATAGCACTACCATCTCCCGAAACCACACAGCGTTGTGGTAAAACTGGTGCTTATGAGAATCACAAACATGAAGGAACACAGGGAGGCGTGTGCACCTTACTTGCATGACCCACGCTCAGTGCTCCAACGCAGACATGTAGTCCCACGGTCAGTGCTCCAACGCAGACATGTAGTCCCACGGTCAGTGGTCCAACGCAGACATGTAGTCCCACGGTCAGTGCTCCAACGCAGACATGTAGTCCCACGAGGTGTGTGTGTTATAGATAACAGCAGGCTCGGTGCCCTGCATCTGGGACAAGGGCAGTGACAATAAGCCCTGGCACTGCCAACATGCCCAGTGATATGATGTTCAGAGCTGACACCCTCCTAGTCTGTTGTATGCGACGAATCAGTGTGCGGATAGCCTCTCTCTGCGGCGTGTTCAGGCAGGCTGTCATGAGAGGACAGCTCAGCTGAATGCTCAGATACATTGTAGTCAAGCATGGGAGAGGGGCACTCTTCTCCCAGTTGACTGCAAACCCCAAATGTAAAACATGGTTCAGCACCTAGGCTGGGTGAGACATGGCCAGTAGTGAGGATGGGGCTAAAACAATCCAGTCGTCAAGGTAACAGAGGGTTCTGATTCCCTGGTGATTAAGTGGTTCTAGCATGGCATCCACGCGCCTGGAAATAGTGCATGGCACTAATACATGTCCAAAAGGCATCTTAGAATAGTGGTAAGCAGAGCCCTTGACAGTGGGTTAAGTTTTGTGATACTCTTGTCATGGAGGAGACGGGGAACTGAACCCAGGTCTCCAGAGAGAGAAGCTTGAGTTGAATCTGCTGTGCCACAGAGCCCTATCCACCCTGCACTGGGACTGGAGTGAAGGGTGCTGGGGACGTTCGGACCGTCTCTGAGCTATTAGAAACAGTCTCTGTGTGACCCAGTGCTGTGGTAGTGCTCGAGTCAGCATGCGTCTCACAGAGGGTGAAACGAGGCTGCATACTTCTCTTGCAGTCAAACTTTTTGAGGTAGGTTATTTACCTCAAAGGACACCAGCCTGGACTGGTCTTTTTTTCACATGCATTTTTTTCTATTCTTCAACTGAATAAAAGCATTCAAAGTCAAAGTCAAAGTCAAAGTAGCTTTATTGTCAATTTCCTGCATATCAGACATACAAGGAATCGATTAAAACGTTTCCCTCTCTCCCACGGTGAAACATATAAAGTGCACAGGCACAACAACAGATAAGACAAGACATTTAGATACATATAGATAAAACATACAGATACACGTACAGCAGCAGCAGCATATGTTTTTCTTTAAAGTGAGGTTATGGTAGTGCAAAAAAGGCAATTTAGTAATGGCAGTAAAAGACATCCTGTAAGATGTATTTGTTACATTCCCAGTGCAGGTATAACAGTAAGTGGTTATGATTTTTGGATAGAAAAACACATTTGTATGTTGTTGCATATTTTTTCGGATCATGATACATGCATTTACAAATGATTTTGAGACATTTTTCTCTCCATAATCATCCAGCCAGCTGGTGATGGTGGCCAGCAGGTACAGAACCGTGCAGTAGAGCTGTGGGTTCAAGTCTGGTGTGGAACTGTGCTTTTCTTAACATAAATAATCTCAGTTTTGTTCCTATAGCATTTCCTTGAATATCCTTAGTCAGTGAGTGCTTTCTGTCAATGGTTGTTGTTGTTGTTATGTTGTTATTGCAGACGTCACACAGTTTCTGTGCACTGCTGCACTCTTAAAGTCACACCACTATGCTCTTCAATCATGATAGAGTCAACTCTGCCAGCACTCAATAACGCACAGCATGTTTTGCTTTCTTCCGGTGTTTGGGATCAGTTTGGAGGTCAGCTCCATCTGTGGGCTCATGAAAACAAAGGTTTTGATGGATGTAAAATACGAAGTGTAAAAATACCACAGAGAGTGCCATTTGGATGGAACTTCCAAAGGTAAAAATGTCATGCATTCTCAAGAGATTTAATCATTCTGCGCTTTTATAACAAACCATTAGAGATTTGTTGATGTGGTATTTGAAGGGTGGAATTCAGTTGCAGAAAATGTTACTGGTAATGTCATATCCTAATATTGTAATAACAAGTGACCTTATGGGAAAATCCATTCATATTTGTCCAGTTCCCCATCCAGTAGATGGCTATGATTTCAGCACATGAGTGCTGTATGCTGCAAGTTGATGTTGAGTTGAACAGATGGCACTTTATTGCCTTACAACAGCAATGTAGTATACACAGTGCTGAACCTTGTATTAAAGAAAAAAGTAAAAAAGTAAAACAAAATAGTGCTCTTTAGAATAACAAATAAAATTGAAAAAAATTGAGAAAATCTCTTTTGAGTTGCAACTCTCAATGACTGCTCCTTAAATATAGGAGTTTGAGGTCCAAAGAGTTCTGTGTCTGTGTGTGTGTGACTAAAAACCTCCCTAAAATGCATGTACACAGCCTTGGAGTTAGTTGGGAACTCAAAATGACGTTGAGTTCTGGAGCCTTTTGGCACACCCATCCTCCACATATGTATATACAAATATACACACACCTATGTAAATAACTCAGTTCCGCTATAATAGCCAACAATCAGCAGGAACCAGCATACATACTGCACATGTTCATGCACAGAAGGTTTCCATCATATTATGACACCTGAGGCAATGTCAAATGCAAGGTCATAAAGGCGCATCTATTCATAATTGTTATAATAATACAGAGGTGGTTTTGACTATAAGACATCACATTCCCTCAACCTGTCCATTTAGTGTATCTGGCGAGGATCCTGATCTTGTAATGCATTCTGATTGGAGTGAAATAACCTCAATGTCCATAGGATCATGCAGACACGCTGCCAACTCACACCGTCTCACATGGGAACATCTCTATTGTTGTGAGTCATTATTTGAACCATCAAAATGCAACATCTGCAGAATTTTAATTCCATGTCAATTGTAAGATATTCAAATTACATTTTTATTTTAAGAAACACGTGTGACATAATAAGATATTTCAATTCTGGAATGGCATATTCCCTTGTTTTGTTCAAACCTTAATTGCTATACCAAGAAAGAAACCATTATACTGTTATTGAGTTCTGATGGTAGGTACCACATTTCATAAAATAAATGCTATCAGTACATGGACTTGAAAACTCAGATATCATCCATTGAATTTATGCATACTCGCCAGAAATAAAAACCGAAGTGTAGTAGGTAATTATTCTATTTTTAGTCTCATTAGTGATCTCTTGTGACTGTGCTTGCTGTGACTCTGATGAATGTTTCCCTAAATAACTCAAGGAGCCCCAAGCTGCCATGGAGTGATGGACTGTTTGCACAGATGTTTGACAAACCATGGGCTTGGCTTGGGAGCCTCTCTGACAGTGAGATGTGTCTTCATATTTTTGTAATGCACTTCCTGCTATGTATTCTGAGCTGTTTCATCTGTTACTGTGAATACAATGTATTTGTTCAGTTTCTAGTTTAGAGAAACGAGCATGCCACTGAAAGAGAGAAATTGTATTCTACTCTTAGGCAAGACACAAAAGATCCATATATAGAGGGCTGCTCTATCAGCTTTATCTAACTAAGTTATCTAACTTAAAAATAACTTCTTGATTTTTGAAGTTACAGCACTCTCACTAAATAAAACTGATGACAAACTAATTATGTGAATGGTCATGCTCATTCTCTATCTTCAACTGAAAATGGAAAACTGCATCGAGATTTCTTCATTGGCTATGTGATCCATGTGCTTTTTTATGTAATTAAATATGCGCATATATATACACGCATCCGATTATCTTAGGTAGTGGTGGCCTCATTAATCCCATCTGATAACTGAACCCACTCTGCCTCATTAATCCCATCTGATAACTGAACCCACTCGGCCTCATTCATCCCAGCTGATAACTGAACACACTCGACCCAATTTGAAAGATTGCTCTCAGTCTACCCTAACCTTCCCCAATAGAACTGACAACATTATTGCCGGCCCTGTTTTTGAACTAGGAGTTAGTGATCATTGCCCTATTGCATGTATGAGAAGAACACACACAGGTACGAAGAGAAACCTATGATATTTTAGTGACCAAGCCTTTTTAACTGTCAAAGTCAGTTTTATTGGCACAAACGACACACACACACACACAAACGACACACACACACACACGCACACGCACACACACACACGCCGAGGTCACAGTGAATTTTTCCCATCCTGGACTGTCCTTCCTCCAGGACCCCGGGCAGCTTTTATGGCCCCCGGGGACCAAGTCAAGTGATCCGTCCATCTTGGTCAGGGACGGACAGGAGAGTGTTCTGTTCTTCTGCATCTTTTTCTGTTGGGGTTCTTAGTGGAGGAAACCCCTTGTGAACATGGGGAGAACATGCAAACTCCACACAGAAAGGCCCGGGGAGAACCTGCCCCCAGTACCAACAGCGCCCCATGCAGGAATCGAACCCAGGACCTTCTTGCTGTGAGGCGGCAGTGCAAGCACCTGAGCTTGAGCCACCATGCCACAACTGACATTTTCCAGAGCGACATACACTATAGGTCCATGGGATCCATCCCACTAGTCAGCATTTTGACAACATGTAAATAAAAACACTTAATCTGTGTGAAAAGCCCAAACTAATTCTTACTTAGACCTATTACTAGCTCTTTCTTAAACCCTGCACATTATTGAAAAGTGGTAATCTTAAACCAAAACAAAATCACCAATTCCCTACCTACACATATTAACTATGATTTCTGAACAGACCCTTTGCTGAAGCTGGGCATCTATCTGAAAAGGCATCCAAAGGGACCCTTCTTAACTATGATACTTGTGTGTGCACGTCAAACCATGTTGAGGAGTTTAAAGGGACCCTTCTTAATTATGATACTTGTGTACGCACGTCAAACCATGGTGCTCAGTTTACTTCTCAACCCCTTTCTCTCAACCATGCATTTGGAGTGAATTATAGTGTCAAATATGTGTGTTTATGTGTGTGAGTTGGATGCACAGTACAGCCACCGTGATTGTCATTGTAACTAGTCAAATATCCATTTGACATTGATCTCATGGACAATGTCACAGACAGTGGTGAGTGGCCTCAGCACAGTGGAATAAGATGGAATATGACACATACAGAGGTTCATAATTTAATGTTACCATCTCAATGATATATTATGCACTGACTTGCAGAACACCGACAAGTCCACCTATGGTTTGGTTGGACTGAGGACAAGCCGCCTGGGACCTTATCTCAGAATAACAGTGGGAGTGTCTCGTTGCAATTACAGTTTAGTCCGAACAAGAATAATTAAAACATGAGAACTCTTCCTTTTGTTTACTTAACCCTGAAGTTAAGTAAGTTAAGTAACCCTGAAAATACCAAGACTGGCACCCTATAAAACATAGGGTGAAGTATGATAAAGCACATTTAGGTGAATTGCTTTCCAGTTGATGCTCATTGTGTTGTTACTGACACTGAATCGTAAAGAAACAGAGCTAGAAAATCATAATTATGAAAGTACATAAAATAATTCTGTGTGTAGGTATATCTAAGTTATGTTTGTAAAATCTACCCATTTGATGGTTATACATTGCTTCTACATTATGCTAGTAGGCTTCTGAATTAATATTGTGTTCACTAGATGCAGCATGTGACTGGGACTGCTTCTGTCAGGCCCTTAGGATAAGATAAGATAAGATAAGATAAGATAAACTTGTATTAATCCCGTGAGGGAAATCCAGTTGTCATAGCAGCAAGGTAGTAGGAATAGGAATCAAGTATCTATATACATAACATCAAAAATAAATTAATACAAATTTGAATAAGAATAAAATAAATAGATTAAATAAATAGACAACATAGCACAACTCCGCTGGCGTACATTACATAAAACCTATGTTCGGTTGTGTTGGTTGTGGAGTCTGATGGCTACTGGCACAAAGGACTGGCCAAGGCGCTTTGTGGTATGCCAAGGAGGGATCAGTCTGTGGCTGATTTTTTGAGTGATTATTTAGGGACAGACTGGGAGCCTCCTCCATCATTGTTGGGAAGTGGCAAGAGGCCATTGAGCTGGGCTCAGTACAATGCAGATAGCAGAAGACTGTCTGTATCAAACTGGTGAAAACAGACATGACACGCCACTGATGAGTGGGGATGGAGCTGTCTTTACAGTGGACAAAATGTCCAAAAGATTTGTATAAACAGGTTCACTAAAATGGTGAACTGAGAGCTGGTCCAGAGCAAAAGTAGTTTGCTTTGTTTACCATTGCCATTGGTCAATTATGAACATTTATAATGAAAGAAATTATATATTAATAATATTTATTTAGCGTTAATTTATCTTGGACTAGTGAGATGCCTGTTCCTATGACAACTTGAAATATCTATCTCACACCCACACACATCCCTTCTGAAAATGGGTATTCCCTTCAAATTAACAAATCAATTCAAATTCCCTGTTGAACTATTAACTTTGACCCTTCTGGGTCTTTGTTTCAGTGCATTGCTTCATCGAAGTGCTGCCAGAAATTGTACAGTCCTCGGTTACCACAGCAATCCAAACAACACTTGTTTTCAGGCCATCAGTCGAGTCAGCTTACATCACTCATCATCTTAGTATTTTGTAGTGCAAGCGCACACTGAGAGGAGATATTAAATATGCCATTTCACACCAGGGAAAGCCTGACACCTACTGTGAGATTAATTAAGGAGAGTGCAGGAGATGTCTGTGGATATGAATGAAACAACAGACAGCATTTCAAGCTGTCAGGAAAGATGATAGTAGCTTGATCAAATAATACATCAATATATTGTACTCTTTAAAAAAATGTTACATGCCAACGGTTGATGACGGGGTATCTCCTCCCATCACGGTAAATATCTTTATATCTATATCTAAATATAAAATTACGTAAAGAGTAAAAACACATGGATCAAATGGAGCAAATTATGAAAAAAGAACCCCATATGGCCAGTAGGGGGCGAAAACAAATCATGTTTCTTTTCTGTACAACAGAAGAGATTGACTGCGGTTACAAAGAAGGCACTCTCCCCAAAATCTGCACGTGTTTGTGGTTTGTTTGTCTGAGGTAGTTATTGTATCCTATGCATTATTACAGTAATTATTGTATATTAACTAACCTAAAACACTACTGTTATTTCCTTTGTTAAGTATCAACTATCGTCAAACAGGTAATAATATATACTTTAATACTAACTGTTAATGCAGATCTAGTTAATGGTCTTAACGAAACTGTACACAAAATTTAAGTTTAAATGTCAATCCTTCAAGGATTTCTACATTTCTACAGCGCATATAAGCAAGCTAATCCACTACACATAGGCTTCCAGTTATCCTTCAACCTCCTCGTTCTCACTTGCTGTTGTTCCTATCAATTTCAGCAAGATTATTCTTGTTCTTTATAAGTAGACATCCATGCTCTTCATTTCAGGTCATAGCACATGGGAAAATCTCACAGATCAAAGCAACGACTAAAATTGAACGATTCATTTTGTCAACTTGGCATCGACCGCTTTGTCTGGTACTCGTTAATGATGTATTTTAGGCCTGTTATGGGTCAAAAAGACCCTTCGCGTGACGTGATCCGTTTAGTGTTGCGGTGGAAAATTAGACAACCATCATTGGCTTTATCATCCTCAACAGCCCGGAGAGATTACAGTGGGAAATTTGGACATACCTGCTCATTATCGTGCCCTACCGGACAGTTAATCCCAGGAAAACACACAAGAGCAAAACAAAAGTGGCGTAATGAGGGCAAACAAGTTCGCCTACTTGCTTAGAAGCCAACTGATGAGTCCCCTGTGCTCTTCCTTCAACAGCTTTAAAGACTCATGTATATCCTAAATAATTATATAGCTCTGAAAACCATTTGGGTGTGAGGTACACCAACAGTAGACAGGCCTAGTCTCAACAGCACTTCATAGCACTCTACAAAACCCTTCTACATCATAGAGAATAATTCATGTTCTCAAACTTCTATGAAGCGTAGTTTAGACTTTATTTTGGGCCATCGATGGTTTCAGAGACCATTTGTGTTGTTCAGTTGTCTGGTGGTTTTCCGAGTCAAAGGATATAGAAATATAGATCAACTTATTCAAATATTCAGTTGTGTGAAGGCCTATGCTAGTCATTCAGTAACACAAAATATGAACCCAATCTTTCATTTCATCAGTCACTTTATTTCTCACATACATCTCAAGGTAATATATGAATGGCAATAAAAACCCTTTGATCAGAGATGTATATTCCTTCAAAGATGCTACAAAACTGATTGAGACATCACATCTTGATTATTGTGTTCATCTGGTTTGATTACGTTTTGTGCACAATGCTGTTGTGAATTACTGCACTTGATTCTTGAACTCAGCAATGGGCTTTTTGATTCATTCATTTTAATTAGAATACAGTCATTGTCATGAAGTGGTGATAAGGTAAAAATACAGTAGGCAGACAGAGATAAATTGCACAAAAATACAGCTACTAACAGATGAAAAATGGAAGGGTAGATTTCAGTGAAAAAAATATTGCAGAATAATGTTGAGCAAAGTTCCGGAACATGAATCAAAAGTCAATTCTAATCTTGTGAATATTCACACCTCATAAATGCCAAACAAATATATTCATTTGGATGACAGGCCTAGTTTAGTTGAGTGGACTAGGGATGTGCCCTAAAAGGCACGCTGGATCCTGTATGGTTGACATCAACTTGTACAAATGTGGATCACAATGAACAAGTAGATTTGAGTGACTTTCTGATTGTGACTAAAACAACCTGCCCGAGGACCAACATGGTAGTTAATGTATGCTGATCAGTGATCGCCACCCTTGGCTGGGGAGTGCATCCCATAACCTACACCACATCAATACTTGCAGCAAATAACATATCGACAACCTCCACTGTGCTTCACAACCTTGCAGTCAATAACCAATGAGTTATGCAAGTAAAAAAGACAATACTGTATCTAAATCACTTCTTAAAAAATAGTATATTAAAAATATTCCCCACAGACAATAATAAAATGATTGTCATTAAAAACTCCAAAGTCGGTAGACAAAAAAAAAAAAATCAGGTCTTGATGTCTCAACAATATATGATACCTCAGGGTCACAGAGTTTTCTCTCTACAAATAATCTCTTAAATAGTTTATTGCATCCGTGGTGACTTAGAGAGAATCTTAAAAAACAGGAAACATCCAGTACTGAGCCCATGTTTTAAAAACAATCAAGAAAAACCCAGATCATATCAACTGAAGATGCATACATGGTTGCTTAAATACATGTTTGTCTTCAGACTTTGAATGGCTGGCACCTAAAAGTCAAGATTATTAGAGGTAGTGCTACAAAACACAGGAAAGGTTCCAATACAATTTATACAAACAGTAGAACTGTTTCTCACACACCATTTTGGCTCCACAAAAGGAATAGTTTGCATAGTAAAGAATGAAATAAATATGATAAAGTTTGAGTAAAGTCAGCTGAATTAACCTCACATTCACATCTTAGTTTTTGGTTCTTTATGACCAATACTGACCTCAACGCAGATTTGATCTCCTTCACATAACTCTGATTAGTTGGTTTGGTCAAGCGATCAAAAATTATTTTCAAAAACTAAAAGTCATACAGTACTATGTGTACATTAGCATTTGTAATGTTACACAAATACCTTGCTACAGTGATTTTTCAAGAGCTACACACATTGATACCTTCCCATTTGTTCTGCATAGTATAAAGGTGAAGTACTGCTTTCAGAAATAAAGCTTCAAATGATTACATCTTCCCTCTATTACAAGTGCTATAGAGCATTCCACTAACTCATTCAGTACTAACAAGACTATGTAAGAGCATTGCTTTAAAGAGTGCTTCAGAAGGGTTGTGTAAGATAAGTCTGGAAGGACAGCCTGTGGGTTCAGAGAGACGTTTCAGAGGATGGAGCTTTCCAGAAATAGCACTCCTCTTCTGGCTCCAGGTCTATCCTAATCTGAGGCACAGATTTCTTGAAGGGGTTTCCAAGCTGACTGGAGCAGACAGACAAGAAGCGTCACAACCAAACTATTATGTTTACTCCCTCAGTGTCACGCACAATCTTTCATACGCAGTAGTCTTGGCAACCATACATTGCCACTACACATCTTCATTATCTGATTAATACACAGCTGATGGGGAACAGGGACTTCATTTCTCCGTCAAGAACTTCCTGATCCCAAGCACATCTTTAACCCTTTCATCACTTCATAATAAACACTTACCTGAACGTGGGCTTGGGCTGGAAAAAGTGCATTCCATCAATAGGGAGAGAGGAGAGAGGCGGATTTATTTCCTGTGGGAAACAGACACCATGTAAATAAACGGATTAAATAATAATAATAAAAAAGGTTAACGAGTTTAATGACTGCTTCACAAAAGAGGCCTAAAAACCTAATCAGAAGGCACAGAGTGTTAGTGAAACTGGGCATAGAGAGGGTAAAAGCAGCACATCTCTGTAGGCTGATGACCTGGGCAGGAGTTAGAGTGGTAGTTAGTTTCAGAGCCAGCAGAACAGGAGCAAGAGAGAGTGGAGGGAAACAGAGGTGGATTATCAGATATATGTGAATCATGGAAGGATCTCCTGCAGTCATCTCAGGAGCAGCAGGGGCTGAGAGGTGGGTCGGTGGGATTTGAGAACCCTGATAGCGGTTACTCACTGTCTGAGGCCTCGTCACCCAACATGGCCTCCTGCTCCATCAAATCCATGGAGATTTTAATACTCGGGATGTTGGTGTCATGGTGATGGAAGTCAGACTGTGGATGTAGGAAATGCTCTTTGTGATGATCTGGTCTGCAGTGCCAACTAAGTCTTAACCTTTGACCTCTCTAAACCTATAGCAAAGATCAACTCTGCCTGCTTGCCTGTTACATAGGTACAACTACAATAGAAAAAAACAATCAAAATGCACTGTGTGGCAGACTGACCATTACATTGAAACGATATTAAAAGCATTTGATGAATCAGCGAAAATCAAACTTACATCATTCATCTGGCTGTCAATGCTTCCCTTCTTTTTCTTCTTTTTCTTCTCGTCCTCCTTCTTCTTCTTGTCTTTTTCAGGCATGACATCATCTAGGTAGCTGAGGTCATGCTGGGAGATGAGATAGTCCATGGCCTTCCTCACTGCCACCAGAGCCAAGATCTAGAGGTGGGGGAAACCAGGAGACCATGTAAGAGCGGTCAGCCTCCAACTGTGTCGGGGTCAGTCTGTCCTTCATGTGTCCCTTCTCCTTACCATGACGGGGAATACAATGGCCGCCACGGTAGACTTGAGCACCCACAGCAGGGCCAGGCAGAGCACTTGAATGAAGGTGAACAGGTGGACGCGCCTCAGGGGGACGTGGCGCAGGTAGATTAGGTCCGGTTGGTGCTTTGCTGGCATGAGAAGCAGCTGCAGACGGTCCATAAACTAGAAACACAGAAGAGAGGACATGTACGAAACATACATTAGAACAAGAGCTCTGTATGTGTGTGTGTGTGTGTGTTTGTGTACTTAAAGTCAAACACCAAATACCATAAAGTCCCTACCTGAACACCATTAAGCGATGCAACTCCCATGTAGAGAAAAACACCATAGAGCACAGGCATCGGGATGAACTGATGAGAGATAAAAGGTGAAGGAGGAGAAATGGATGAAGTGAACCAAAACGGACTGAGACAGACTGATGCCATAATCAATCTGACTACAGTCGAGCAATCAGACATACTCATATCATCACAGTATGTGACAGAACTCCGTTACATTTCTCTAGAATCTGCTAGAATGTGAGAGGCCAACCTGGCAAGAGTCTGTTTGAGTAGGCCATGGTTCATTACCATCAACACACACGCTCACACTCACTCACGCGTCTTAAACCTATCCTCAAGACATGAAACATAATCCACTTACAACAGCTATTTAATGCTTTGACTTGTAAGCTTAATGTTTGTGTGTGAGTGTGTGTGTGTGTGTGTCGTCATGTCTACTTCTGCGTGACTCTAGACCTGCGCAGGCTTAACACTGCAGAGAGCTACGCATGTCCACCACACAGATCCAATATAGATGGAGTTCTAGACCTGGGCACTAGGAGGACGGAATACCATCAGCAAGCCAGAGAGGGGGTAGATCTTTGCGGACAGGTCATTTGCATGCAAATGGCGGCTTTTAAGTGGTATTATCCCTGCCCTCCTGCCCTAAGGCTCCTCTGCAACTGGAATTACCACCTTTGCCACATACACACTGCAGGTAGTGGACATTATGTATACTTACTTTTTTATTTTTTACTTCTTAAGAATTAACTAATTTTCTCTTGAAGAAAATGATTCACACATTCTGTATTGAAGTGAATACCTTTAAGATTGGGGCCATGAACACAGACAGTCCAGTCAGAATGAAGACAACGACGCCAGTCACTCTCTGTTCCCTGTAGAAAGACACTAAGAGTCAATACTCAAACTTTTCATAGATGTACTATGGAGTGCTCTCCACTTTCTAGTAAGGTTGCTCCTGTCTCACGCTCTTTCAATCCCCCCCCACCACCACCACCACAACTGACCTGACGCCCAGGAATTTGGGTGCCTCTCCTGGGGCAGAGGTCTCCGTCTCCATCTTGAGTGAGTCGATATGGGCGATGGAGATGACCGTGGCTGCCACGTACCACGGCAACCCCATGAAGGAGCAAATAATCATAAGAACAGCCACCCAGAACAAGTCCAGGTGATAGCCTGCACCTTTCTGTAGATACAGTAGGGACACACACACACACACACACACACACACACACACACACACACACACACAACTGAGCTTAGCCATGACAACAATTTAACAATCATTGATATCAATCATTTGCTGGTGAAATGCTATTCTATCGTTCAGCCGCCATCATTATCTGTAACATCATGGCAGAGCAGTGAGGAAGACTTCATTCTGACCTTAAGTTTGTGCTCCTTCCTGTTGACGATGACCGCTGTGATCTGTTGGTCCATGAACAGCAGGATGGTGACAAGCAGTGCAGGAAGACTGGCAGCTAGGTATACCCACCAGGGGTTCCCTCCAAAAGGGGGCACGAACCAGCCACGATTGGGGTTCGTGGGCTAAGAGAAGAGCACAAGCACATGTATATCTTGATACAAGAGAACAATTGAGGACAGGATGAGAGAGGGCTGGGTGTTATGGTTTCAGGTGATGCGTGATGAGCTCATTATTACAGCAGTCACGCTGGTGGACCAAGATGAGAAAGAATAGAAGAGCGAAGAACACAAACTCATGTGGCCGGTCTGACAGATCTCAAAATGTCCAACGGTATTTATTAAATGGAGATGAAACCAAAAAGCATGTTTGTCCTTCAGATAATTCTCAGTTAAGCCCCAGACTCAAACCCACGCCCTCACCTTAAATTCACTTGGCACGAGGAGTTTGGGCGTGTCCACTCCGACCAGGGCATCGACTCCACAGAAGATGAGAATGGCCAGAATGATGGCGAAGTCACTAATCAGTTTACGCACCTGCATGACAAAGGCACCACACACATTTGAACAATGAGAAAACAGTACAGGATTGACAGAACTAAAACTATTATATTCAACTTCACTTCCTTGGTTATAAATATGCCCCATAGAAAGTGGCCACCTGTCTCCTATGCAGGGACTCAGCTAAGTGGAACCGCTATGCCATATAAATGGGCAGTTATTCTCACAGCAGATAAAACCCTTTGTGAGCTCTCTCTATACACAAGCCTGCAGCTGGAGAAATGCTAACTCTCTCTATACACAAGCCTGCAGCTGGAGAAATGCTAACTCTCTCTATACACAAGCCTGCAGCTGGAGAAATGCTAACTCTCTCTATACACAAGCCTGCAGCTGGAGAAATGCTAACTCTCTCTATACACAAGCCTGCAGCTGGAGAAATGCTAACTCTCTCTATACACAAGCCTGCAGCTGGAGAGATGCTAACTCACTCTATACACACAAGCCTGCAGCTGGAGAGATGCTAACTCAGCAGCTGAAGTTCCAGTAGCATGACTCTGTCACTCTTCAGGTTAGACCACCCATGATTCATTGAATGGGTGAAACTGAACACTGTGTGTGTGTGTGTGTGTGTGTGTGTGTGTGTGTGTGTGTGTGTGTGTGTGTGTGTGTGTGTGTGTGTGTGTGTGTGTGTGCGTGTGTGTGTGTGTGTGGTTATTGCAAGATGTACCGTTGGCAGTAGAAGCTGGGAAGTAAAATGACCCTGGAGAGAACTCTTGACATTTCTAGAGTGTTCTACTTGCGCGTGCCGTGCGTGGGTACATGTCCATGGCTTCAGACATACTGTAAGTGCCTACGTGAGTGAGCGTACAGACAGATAGAGCGGAGACCTCACTTCATCACGCCCTGATCATGATGGTCTTACCATGGTGGGGAAGAACCTGCTGGTTTTGAACTTCTTCAGACCCATGGAGGTGGCGTAGGTGCCCAGGAACAGGATGAAGGACATGAGTGTGATGTCGGGGACGAACCCACAGGCCGACCCTACCAGCTGCCCCCCATAAAGCTTACAATCCGTCTTGGTCAGAGACTCCCAGGTGGCATTCAGATGCCGCTGCAGAGGCAGGTAGATGGGACAACGTCAGCAAACACAAGACACGACGAAAACAACAAACACTGAACTGTTGCATATCTGGGATTATAAATATGTTATTTGTAATGCACATAGCACAGGCAATATATAATAATATACTATACGTTATATGAACATATAATATTAAAACACAATTGATATATCTCCCTGTAAACAGATGGTGATTACAGGGGGAAAGAGCTTGGGATGCTGCAAGTGTGAGTTTTTCCAATCCTAATGATTAAAGGATTTACTGATTAATGACTGAACAGTGAGAGATTAATGACTGATTAAAAGCTAGAAGAAAAGAGAAGTTCCTTGTGGAGAGTAAGCCAACAGCTCGCCGCAGAGACGGGTATGAAACAAAAGCCACATTTCTCCCTCCCTCAGAGCCGCTGTGTCATAGCCTTGGTTGGAAGCATCATATTTCAGCCGCCTCTGCGATTCACTGCCTCCCATTTGCGGGTGAGATATGAATGAGACTATTGTGAGTGACCTTCTCTCCAAACTCAGCCATAGAGGAAGGAGAACATTACCCCCTCTCTTTAAATAAAAAACACTGACTGACAAAGAGCAGATGCATCAGTAATGAGTTGCCGATCACAGAACGCGTGATGGCACAGGACACACACACACACACACACACGCACGCACGCACGCACGCACGCACGCACACACACACACACACACACACACCTGGTCAGTGCTGTTCACCAACCATGGGTCCAAGACTTCATGCTGTAATCCTGTACTGTTCCATCCTGTACTGTTCCCTGTGAATATAAAAAGAAAAATCTTACTGATTGTTATCGGAAAAGATGCAAAACATAGGAAATGGACCAGTAATCATATCAATGCAAGGTATACTGCCAGGGCTTTGGTTTGTTTAACGTCAAAAGGTGGGGAAAGAACATTACAGGGAAAACAATCCAAATGTTTCATAAAAACATCGTAAAATGTGTCTACTATCACTGTCTACAGAGAGTGCCTGTAGATGGAAACCAAACGGCCCATTGAAGTGAAAGCTGATTGCTTATCTGTTGCTATGGGTCTGACATGCAACTCACCAAATAGCGATACCATCACCTAGTGCGTCAACAGTACAATCTCTGAATAAACACTACACATTATTACAGGTGGGCTATTTACTGGACCTGGATATTCCAAGCGGTATTTATGGGAAAGGCTGGTCACAAAAGCACTGCCATCTTGATAACTCCCCCTCGGACTGCAACAGTGTCGTAATGGAATCATCCATTCACATTCTATTTCATTTATGGAACTGCATCTATTCCAGTGAATATGCGGGTGTCAGATATCCAGAAATGGCCTATTTAACCCATGTTCCCAATATCTTTCTGTTGCTGAACCAGCTGAGTAACATTAAAGCACATCATGCCCCAGTGACACATTTATTTATTACATTTATATATATATAGATATAATAAATAAATGTGTTATAAATATGTATTTATTTACACATGTATACTCCCTCCTCACCATCAGGGGGTATACAGTGGCAGGAGTAGCTGGTGATCAATTCCATGTCGTAGTCAGCGTCGATGGGATGGTGGTGGGCGAGCTTCAGCATCTTCTTGAAGGCGTCATAGATGAAGATGAAGCTGATGAGGGCAGAGAAGCCTTCCTCAGTGAAGCGGGTGAAATACTGGACCAGGAAGCTGGCGTCCGTGGCAACGAGAACCAGGGTCAGAAAGGCAGACCACAGGCCGATCCACAGTCGGAATTCCAGATAGTCAAAGCTGTTGTCTCTGGAGAAGAAGTGGAAAAAAAACAAGTTATTCTTGTCTCCTAAATAATGAACATCATTCTTCACATTAATATGACTTAAATATAAAGATAGTGATTTGACACATATTGACAGCTGAAAAACTGTGCATCCTTCCTATGGTGTTCCTTACACAGATGCTTGCAGGCAACTATGAAGAGAATATACCAGATATTCCAAAAGTGAACTGAATTCATTTAACTAATTCCACCATTAAAGAAACACTTATATGGGCCATGACCGTCTCCTATGATAGAAGAGTACAGATAACACTTCAATCTAAATGTCTACAAGATGGAGTCCAAGAATCGATGCACCTGAATGATTGACTTAACATTAGTGAATGATCTGTTTTAGATGTAAGCCTGTGAAAAAAGCTGTAGGCATCTGTTCATTGGCTTAGAGGGCAGAATGGAAACCAGAGAAGAAGGGGGCCTCTGGCTCAGCCTCATTCAGACATCGAAATGAAATCAGATTCAATTATTCATAATGGAACATAACAGACATGGAGTAACTTTAGAAGAGTCTGGCCTTACACAAGGAAAAAGAGAAAGACAAGAGAGACAAGAGGAGCAGAAGGGACAGAGAGAGGAACACAGGGTGTGTAGAACAGGAGCAATTATGTCAAAAGGAACAGAAGTTGGTTACAAATTAACAGTGAAAAATTGTCATAACTTCATATGAACCTGCCATAAAAGGCAGTACTTAAAATCGGCATCAGGTCCACATCAGAATATAATCTGGCTTGGTCATAAATATAATATATAATCTCACAGGTTATAGTTATAAAATAATCTGTCTTGTTTTCTGATCACAGGTTATAGTTATAATATAATGAATAAATCATCCTCTATGGTAACCTGGACACTGAACTGGGATCAGTAGGCAGGCGGAGCCAGGCTACCTCTATGGTGCAAAGGGATAGAAAAGCTGAGAAAGAGAATGCTGAGCCGTCTCAGACAGGAAGCACACAATGGGACCAAGTGGAAATGAGTGGACAATCAGCCCTGGCACGCTGTCTTCAGTCAACTCTGCCGAGAACAACTTGTCCTTGAGAACATCTCAACGATACAATGGCATTTTGGGAAAGGTTGCTTGTATTATGTTGTGTTGACAAAAACTAACTCTAACAAAATTCCTTGGTAGGTTTTCAAATCCGCAGCCCAAGCCACGGTCTAGTTTGTGGTGTTTTTAGAGACACCGAAGGAGACTCTGTTTTCCCTTCGTGTAACACAAACCCCTGAAAGGTCTTAGAGGGTCATTTACCTTCATGCAATATAGATGCATTGTGGTGAATTGTAATGTTTTGGTCGTAGTTGGTGTCGGTTCAAGTGGGGTTGCTCTGAATGACAGTGAATTTGTTCACATTTGTATTTTATTCACATCGGCAGTGAGCTATGATTGATGATAAAATATGATGAGCTGTTGTAAAGGAGACATGGGAGCTTCACTGATAATGATGTCTTGGCACCTACTTGCTAAAGTTGAACAGCAGACGCTCAAAGACGAGGACCGGGCCGGTGCTGCTCAGGATGGTGAGAGGCTGGCCGGCCAGCAGGCAGAACACCGCACCTGACAGCGCCGTGCCAACAAAACTCTCCAACACTCCCTGTAGGACAAGCAAAGCGTCTTGTTATAACAGCCATCAGGATCGTAAATAAACGAGACAAGAGAAATTAGACATAATTGAGGACCTTGCAATTTCCCACAGATATGAGCTACAGAGGCAGGCTACAGTCCCTGACCAAAGCCCAGGGCCCATATCTTAACACCTTAAATATTCCATCTACTGCAGAATCCCACCTGATACAATTCCTCATGCACTCTAGAACAGAGCAACAGAATCATTCTTCTGGGAGTACTCTTACACTCTCTCTTTCTCCCTCTCACACACACACTCTCTCTCTCTCTCTCTCTCTCTCTCTCTCTCACTCTCTCTCTCACTCTCTCTTTCTCTCTCTCTCTCTCTCTCACTCTCTCTCTCTCTTTCTCTCTCTCTCTCATTCTCTCTCACCCTCTCAGACTGAAAATATCAGCATGAGTCTGTCCTCATTTCCACATGAACTATCTCTCTAAAGATGAATTCCACCAAAGTCAGTGGTCTTCTGTCTATTGAGAATGTGCCAACGCTGCAGCGTAGAACTCAGTACCAGCTGTGGAGTACATGAGACAGTGGCTGCAGCGTAGAACTCAGTACCAGCTGTGGAGTACATGAGACAGTGGCTGCAGCGTAGAACTCAGTACCAGCTGTGGAGTACATGAGACAGTGGCTGCCGATGCCATTCATCCTGCCCTCCTGACAGGAGCAACAGAGGGCTTGTTAGAATGCTACTGTCTGCTTACAATACACAGTGGCAGAGGCATGGCTGCGGGTGGGTCTTCACCTGCTCTCACCTGCCCAGCAACAGCAACTGCCTTTTTCACACCGCCTGGAATCTGCCTCATCAGCAACCCTGCTGTTGCCATCACAATCAAGGCGTCCCTCAAATGATGAGTGTGTGTGTTGTGTGCATGTGTGTTTACTGCTCTAGGTAGTCTCTGGGGAAGGGCTCCTCTGTCTGCACTTTGAGTAGATGAAAGAAGAGAGATACCATGGATGGCACAATGACCAGAAACAGTTAGTGCCTGGAAACAATGTCAGCAATCTGTGCATCCTTTGTGTATACAAACGCAGTGTTTTATTGTGTATAGTGGAACTGGAATATATCTGTCATTACATGGAGTTGTGGATCTCTCTGGGTTTCTTTAAATTGAAGATTCTAGGAAAGGTTGGAGATCAGTGGAGGGATTCCCCAGGAGGGATTTATCTGCCTGCCCACAGGAACAAGACAGTTTGGCTGAGTAACGCCCAGCTAATCGCTAATCTGGCTCTGAGACTCCTGGGCTATTAATGGCACAGCCAAATCCCCTCCTTCAAACCAACCACAGTGAACATGGCTATATATATACATACCTCTATACATACACACTTAAAGAGTTCAGCTTAATAATCCATATACTGCATCAGGCCTGCTCAACGCATACACAGGTATACTTAGCATCTCTACACAGGATAAACTAGCCATATATATCCAGCAACTAATCATGGTTATATACACTAGGGGTCTTGGGGTCAGAGTTCCATTATTGATCATGCTGTTGCTGTTCCTCATAAACACTACATATACTACATCTACATAGCCTTCAAATTCCATATTTTTAGTAGAGGTTTCTGTACAACACAGCACCCTTGCATGCAGTCATCTGTTTGTTCAGAATTGGGCTTAGAAGCACAGAGAGACAAAGTTATTGACTGAATGTATGTGGAACTGCTGTTAAACAAATCTATCTATATACCACTACTATTCCCAAACACACCCTGTCCAATGTTCCTAGCTCAGTGCTCTGTACGTACACTAGTGTTAAGCATTAATGACAGGTGTGGTGTCTGTGGTCCACTACCACACGGGGACCAGTACCACTCAGATGTGGTCTCTGTGGTCCACTACCACACGGGGACCAGTACCACTCAGATGTGGTCTCTGTGGTCCACTACCACACAGGGACCAGTACCACTCAGATGTGGTCTCTGTGGTCTACTACCACACGGGGACCAGTACCACTCAGATGTGGTCTCTGTGGTCCACTACCACACGGGGACCAGTACCACTCAGATGCGCTGAGAAGGAATCAAGCCATCAGGATGTTTACACATGTCACCCTGGCGACGTGCTCTTCCTTGAATCGTTTCACCTTGTGTTGAAAATGTTCTAACTATGGCATTTTAAGACATGGACATTGTACAGTAGGTGACAACTTCTACTCAATACCTGTTGCCCCATTATTTCCTGGAAAAGAGACGAACGTAATGCCAAATATGCCACAATCAATAAACTCATCATTTCTAGCTGACATCCCCGTACAACTGTGTGACATATTATTGTCTGTTCTTTAGGCCTTTCACACTGGCAAGACTATAATCTAAATCAGGACAAAAACAAACACTTGCACGTGAATCGCTAGGGCAACAGCAATTTTACATATTTGCAAAGCATGACAGCCCTTTGGGCATGCAGTATGCAAACAAATGAGGTGGCCTGTACCTAAATCTCTACTGTTCAATGCCCTACAAACACAGGCCTCTTCTGAACACACAACACAGACATCAGAAACAGAGCACCTCACTCACCTGCATGTTTTCCGTAGCATCTCCTAGCAGTCCCCCAAACGTGATGGCATTGGTCACTGTGCCCAGGTAGATGAACAAGATGGTAGACAAGGATTGGATGTGGAGCGCATCATAAAAATCGCTGGCAAAAAATGGCAACTTTCTCTTGACATCTAGGACGAGGCCGCCGCAAAACCTGCACAGGGTAACCAAAGGAGCATAGATTGGGTACAGGTTTAGCCTTTTAGTCTGCAACCACTCTTCTTCTGCAGTGCACCGACGTCCATTTCCTGGCATTAGAATGCTTGAACTACGGTCATTTGAACCTTGTGTAAGATGAAGGGGAAGGGGGTCTTACTTTCCTGTGCGCAGGAGCTCATCTCCGATGTGATGCCCTCCCCCACCACCGGCCCCTCCGTCGTGGGGCGTATCTCCGTTCATCTGGAGCCCCTCTCCTCCAGTCAGGATGTTCTTCCTGCAGCCAAACCAATGGATGACAATGAACAGAATCAAACAGAAATAAAAACAATACGGTCAACTAAAATCAACCAGGTCTTGGTTGCTGGCTGGGCATCACCATGGTTACCGTTTGTCAGCAGAGGGCACTGATTTGGGCGGCTCTATCCTGATATCAGGATCCCACTCGCCAGGTGGCAGGACAATGACCTCATCCAGGAACTCTTCAATGCCTGCCAGCAGATCCTGCCGGTCCTTGGCCTTGTAGGCCACATCGTGGAAGACCTGTACGGAGAGGAAAGACCGTGAAGCAGTGTGGCCTTTTATGTCTGCGTCAGACGGCTAACGAGAGGCACAGCTTATAAAAATGACGCTTAACATCCCGTTATCTGGATATCCCCACAACTTGCTCAATAAGTGACAGCTTTATATAAATCACTACATGGTTTAATTGTTACACCACTCTCTATGCTCTCTAACTGACAAGTGACATGCTGAAAACCACAATTATGATCAATACAACTGGTTTCTCTAGGTAACATTGCCTAACAATGCACAATTACCCAACAGCATAATGTCCCTAAACCAGTGTGACGAGACAGAAGTCTTGTTTGTCTCCATACTGTACCTGCATGTCAAACACACACACACAATGGGACGGGATGTTAGTGTGAACAGGTATGCATCCATGTGTTAGCGTGGGAGAGACTGTGTGTGGGAGTAAAGTGAATAGCGAGTGTGTTTTTGTCCACAACTCTGACTGATTCAGATTCAGCAAACATTTAGAGTGGTGTAATGGAGGCAGGGAAGCCCCAAAGTGCACAAACTCTTCCAGACATTTACCAAAACATTTTATATTATACACCTTAGCATTATAAATAAATCCAATGCCTACGAACACATCAGCTTCATAACTGAATGACTCCCTGATGATCTTTGTTGCACAACCAACAGTAGTGTAAGGCAAGTCCCCTTTAACCCCCTTAGTGGAAGTGTTAATCCCTTAAAGTTAGCCCCACCGCACCGCCGCGGTGGCACTCAAGTCACACAGGTCACCTTGCCCCACCAAAGACAACACCCAGCTTTCTTGGAATTTATCGTCACCCGCTGTGCCCTTGTCAAGCTCAGTAGGCCAGCTGCTGGTAGTCTGGTGTAGTCTACTTTTGCTTGCATGGACGTGTGTTTAATATCCATGTGCATGGGGATGTGACTGCATGTGTGCACACACATCCTACAGAAAGACACCCCACATAGAGCACATGCATACATACAAGCATACATAGAGCACATACATACATACATACATACATACATACATACATACATACATACATACATACATACATACATACATACATACATACATACATACATGCATACATACATGCATACATACATGCATACATACATACACACCTCATCAGACATAAGAGTGGCAATAGCTCTCCCAATCTCATGGTAGGATTTGGCTTTGCCCTTTGGTCCAAGGAGAATAAACAGGAAGCTATGGGGAAAATTAGGCACAGGTTTACTCCTGCACGGCCAGGCATCTTTCAGTAAATTGAACACACAAGAAACAGTTTTTTAGCAATATTAGATGTGATTGTTGTAAGTGACACAGATGTTAGGCATGGCTTTATATTGTTAAAATCCTGCGTTGACAATTGAGTGTACAGTAATCCATGTTTATTTGAGTAACAATGCAGACTAAGTGAATTTGTGAGATCAGGTGCTTTCTCTCCCTCTCTCTGTATATATATATAGCTGTGTGTGTGTGTGTGTGTCTGTCTATCTCTGTCTGTCTGTGTGTGTGAGAGAGAGAGAGATGCATTGCATACCGGGTAGGAACAGGAACTTCGGTCAGACCTCCCAGCATGACTGCATGCTGCAGACGCACAAACGCTACGAACGGAGCATCCAAGAAGTCCACCTCTCCCACCAGGACATTAGACGCCTCTGCATCACGGGGAAGCTTCTTCATGAACTTGTTCTGCAGCTGCAGGACAGACAATTTAAAAGAAAGGGACAGAAATAGAGTCATTTCACATTCTATGAGAGTAGAAAGAGTATTTTCTGTAGTTCTGTATCTGCAGCAGCTATGAAGCCCTTGAGTAGGCACTACTGTGTTGAATATAAGGAAAAGGCATCATGCCTATCTATGACAGAAGCTACCAAGACTTCAGTGAGTGTTTATGACAAACAAAGGTGTGACTTCAGATAGCAGACATTTATGACACTATACTAGTGCTAATTACCTCAATTTAGTGCAGAGGCAATTCAACATCACACACACACACACACACACACACACACACACACACACACACACACACACACACACACACACACACACACACACACACTTCACAGTGCTAAGATGCCTGAAGTGTCAAGGTCTACCTTGACATTCAGAGGTCAAGCTACAACGAAGTACACTCTACCATGACTATATTTCCACACAGACGAACCTTTATCACTGGGTAATTTTCAGAAATCTCTTATCAGAATCTTATCTTTTCACTTTCAACAGCACAGGCTCTAACACTTTCTTTAGAGATAAGGTGGCAACCATCAAGTATCACTTCCTAGAACCTAAGCTGTCTTAAGTTCACTGCATTAGTCATTTCCAACACCAACGTCTTAACAACTTCCCCACCCACACTACCCAACAACCTGAGCCCAGGACCACATCACTGTTCCAACTCATCTTTTCTGTAGTGCTGATATTTGAAAATTAATTGATCAACTCCTCTGTGGCAAGTGGAATGTTTACTTGCCTTTCGGCAAACCTGTTCAAACTTCCCATTTTGCAGCACCACTATCAATGTATAATAACTAAACGTACTGTATTGTGGTGCGTTATAGAATGAGCAACAATTAAGTGACATAACAAGATATTTTCCGTTCCAAGAAAATTGTGTCATCGTTATCGTGTGATTATGTTTCGGGCAACGACAGTTACGAAGTTTGTTGTATATCTATATTTAAGGAACTATAGTTTGTGGATGTGGTGTCACTACACTGACAGGGTGTGAAGCACTACCTGTCAGTTACGTTCTGCGGTTTTAAGACCTGTCTAGTGAATATGAGGATAAGTGGGACTTTATTCTTGCTGAATTTGAGCATTTTGTGAAATTTACATGTACATGTCCAAGAGTTTCATTGTATAACTGAATTTGGCATTTATTTAGCATTTACAAAGTTTGGAAAAATACGTACACAAAATGTGGCATTATTAGTTGAAGGCAAGAATATGTTTGAATACAATACTTGAGAGCAATACTTGGTGGCCATTTTGTTGAGAAAGCCAAATGGAATTTTAGGAGATATGCGCAAATGTAGCCAAGTATAAGCATACCAAATTCTAAATTTTGGATTATGCAGTTCTTGAGATATTGAAATCTGCCCCTTATTGACAAAATGTCATGAAATTCAGCGTCCAAAGAATGTGGTAGTGATGCAAGGTGTGAAATGTCATGAAGTTTGAACCTTTACGTCACAAGATATAGGCTAATGAAATGCTAGAAGTTTTGCATTGACCATTAATTAAAAGCACATTGAGTTGCACATGTGCATGAAATGCGCTATATAAATAAAATTGCCTTGCCTTGCCTTGCCTAATCACTAGGTCAATGAATTAATGCATTTCCAAATTAATCTTCATGAGCTAGGGCAATGCGTTTATTAGAGGAGAGCTTGCCATCACAAATTGAGAATGTTTGGCAGAACAGTATTTGACCCTCCCCCGTCTCAGGGGCGCTAGCACCAGGGGTGTGACACAGCAGCAATCATAACAAGACAACACGACACATTCTCTCTATGTCCTCTCTATGTCGACTCATAAGTTTAAGTTGAAGTAGTACTGATAAAAAGAGACTCCTGAGCACATCACTCCCAGTCCAGTCCACTCTCTCAGGCCTCTGCCCTGCCACTGAACCCAGATAGAGTTACTGTCCACAGGGAGCAGGCACTTCTCTCCCTCCCTCCCTCCCTCTCTGTCCCCCTGCCAGCTGGTCAACCACAGAACCACTAACCCAGTAGCACACAGCACTCTACACTGCAGCCCAGCCCAGCCCAGGCCAGCCCAGGCCAGCCCAGCCCAGCCCTGTCGCATCGCAGCATATTCCTCCCTTCAGGTTTGCAACATGGAGGATTCACATGGCCACCTCAGAGAGGTTAAGCAGATTTATGAAGATAAGAACCCTACGAGAACACAGCAACAGGGGCAAAGCCATGGTCACATTGAGAGGCTTACATTACGAACATCACACACATATCAGGCTTACTTGCTCTTTCTCTGGCTTGTCGGACAGGTCGTTTAGGCTGCTTGAGGTGAGGTTACGGTGTGCAGTGGCTGGGCTACCTGTCAATGCACAGGCCTAGGGTCAAAGGTCGTCATTGACAATACAGCAGAAATCAATCAAATATGGAAAATAGAAAAGTCCCAAACCCCATCAGAAACAGAGAAGAAGAAAAAAAGGGACATTATAAATTTCAAATTATAAATTATAAATAAAAGATTATAAATTTGAAGCTATCCAAGGAGACAAGTTGAATTTGGAAGAACAGAATAGAGGTCGTTAAAGGACTGCTTTAAAGGAAAGACCCAATGAAGCAGGTGATGGAGCAGAATCAGTGTGGAAAAGATTAAATGAAGAGGTCCAAAGTATGTTGACCGACTGAATCATTTCCAAGAACGCTATGTCTTGAACTTGAAGGTCATCTCACCAGAGGGAATAACTGACTTCCCTCATTTATAACAACCGCCTAATCTCTAAGGAATGCATTTAGTCCAATAATGTTACAGGGAGAAATAACTAATTCAAAATACCAATTAATATCAGTATCAGAAAAAAAAAAATTGTTTTCCTCTTCCAGTCTGTTTCTTGGGGTGTGAGGAACACTAAACCAAATGACAGTTTGGTGCAGCCACAGTATTCACTGTTTTACAGTCATCAGTGTGGGAGTGAAATAAACTACTTTACATGTGTACATGTGTCTAATCTGCACTTCTAGTAGTAGTCAGGCTGAGTTGTCATGTTTCTCTTTGGTCACAGACCTACAGAACTTAGATGCTCAACTTACAGAGCAGCCCCATACTGTTGCTTCTCAGCATCTGCATGTGCTCTTCTGGCTCCAACGTGGTTAAGTAAGGCACTGGTTGTTCAAGGGGACTACGTACTTTGGTGAGAAGTGCACCAACACACAGACACGCACGTACGCACGCACGCACACCATGCAAACGTCAGTCCAGAATGCAGAGCAGAACATCCAGAGTGGAAGAGAAGAAAGGGAGGGGGGAGAGAAAGAGAGAGAGAGAGAGATAAAGAACAGATTTGTGACAGTGTTGCAAAGCATGCTCAAGACTATAGAAAGGAAGTGTTCTTCTCATGAACAGATTAAATCAGTCTAGCTTTTCAGTGAAGGAAATGTTCAGTTCAAAGTTACAGAAGAGAACATAATTGTTAATCGTGAATCATGCAGATCCATTGTCAAAATAGAGTTGGGATGCAAAAGAGTCCTGAAATGCTTCATTGCAACATGCTGCCAAGGTTACATACAAGTGACAAAGAATAAACCTCTCGGAACACTTGTATGGACACACAAAAAGATTGTAACAACTAAAAACTCTGGTAGCAGTTAATAAATTAATTTATTTAAAGGTTGTTAAAAGGCTTAAAAGGTTAAGTTCAGTTCTGGGCAAACAATATTTAGCACAACTAAGCACATACAGCTAAACTGATTGTGTGTGCCATCCAGTGAGTGGTTAGTCATATGAATCATTCATATCTAAACACTGTCTACGAATGTTTCATGAACTAAACACTATTTTACAGGTCTGGATGTGTTGTTTATGAACTAAAGACTATTCTACAGGTCTGGATGTGGTGTTCATGAACTAAACACTATTCTACATGTCTGGTGGAGTGTTCTGGGGGAGGGACACTGACTGGGAGAGCAGCCGCACAGAAGACTGAGGAGGACTGGAAATGTGGATCTCAGCAAAACTGAAGCGTGAAAAAAGGATGCCAAAACAGACTAAGTGCACATCTGGCAGACTTGAAAGGAGACAGAACCAAACCAGCGGAGGCAGGAAGTGAAGAGGGACGTAACCAAAAGGGCAGACAGACCCATGGAAGGAGGAGACTAAGGAGATCAAGAAGACTGCACCAAACTGGCATCTGCATTACCGTTCTCCTGGTGGGAAAACAGCCTACTTGCACTGGACACAGTTTTGCCGATGTCCGCTAGCGACCGCAGGTTGGACTTCTTGGTCTGGTGCCGGTGCTTTCGCAGCAACGTGTACATGACCTTCTCCTTGAGCTCGGCTTTAAGGAGACCACCCTCTATCTGACTGTCGGTTATCATCTCTGCAAGTGAAGTGGGGGGGGGGGCGGGGGGGATGAGTGACAAAGAATTATTTCCCAATACAGAACAAAATAAGAGACATTCGTGGGTGAGGAATGAGTGCCGAATAGGGATGGTTTGTTTATTATTTTTCACCACTGGTTGGCTTGTGGAAAATGTTGTCAAGGCCAACGTACCAACCACCTGCTGCAGTGAGCCAGCCTCCATATCCAGGATGATGGTGCCTTTCTCTATGCAGGTCTTGAGCTCAAACAGACTGTGCAGCGACAGAGTGGCCACATGAGGCTTGCTCCAGCGCTCACCGCCTGCCTCAACCTTCTCCTCAAACTTGATCCACCTGGGGAAGTCAGTAGCAACCACCAAGAGACACAAACACACACAGTATGAACTCAGTGTGTGTGTGTGTGTGTGTACATATGTGTGAGTGTGTGTGTATATGTGTTCACTTCATTCATCCAGTCTGGTTTCATTAGAAAGGTCAAAGCCAAAGAAAGAAAAACATAAACAGAGAAACAAGGCCTTTCATAATTCCTCATTTGTAAATATGGGTGAGCGACAGAGGGAGACAAACAGAGTTCTTTTCTCTTTACCACAAATATGCCTCACACTGGTCTGCCATGGAGATGTGGGCTGTGTGTGTGTGTGTGTGTGTCACACTGGTCTGCCATGGAGATGTGGGCTGTGTGAGTGTGTGTGTGTCACATGGAGATGTGGGCTGTGGTTTACACGTGTACTAATGACCCGTGCCAGGGGGCGGTGGGGCAGGGAGAAAGAATCAAAACAAAGAGACGCATTGAGAAGAGATGATGAAAACTACATAATAAAACAGACAGAAAGATGTGGAATGAGAAACAAACAAGAGAGAGAGAGAGAGAGAGAGAGAGAGAGAGAGAGAGAGACACTAATGGAGTGACAGTGTAAAGGAGAGGGATAGATGGGAGGGAATGAGAGACTCCTCTCTCTCTCTCTCTCTCTGTAATAATGGTGTGTTCCGTGACCTGGGAGGATTGGATGTCACGTGTGGATTGAGTGTCCATCTGGACACATGCCATTTCCCTTTCTCACTATTCATTAGGCTCCACAGACACCTAACTAGCCTAGCTTGCTTTTCCATCACCTGGCACAAGAAGCATGTATCTCAGTGTGTGTGTGTGTGTGTGTGTGTGTGTGTGTGTGTGTGTGTGTGTGTGTGTGTGTGTGTGTGTGGCTGTGTGTGTGTGTGTGTGTGTCTGTGTCTGTGTCTATGTGTTTGTGTGTGTGTGTGTGTGTTTTACTGCTTACGGCTTAATATGCCAGCCTAAGAAGCTTAGCTAGTAAGAATCTGATGATTGTTTTACATGAAAGGAGTTTCCTTTCTCACAGTTATCCAATCTACCAGCATTACATACCTTTACTCTCTATATCTGATTAACTGGCAGAGGCTTCAAGCTTCTTGCTGTTTCAGTCAAGAAGGACTGGCATTACCACTTCTTTCTAGCTGTATAGGACCCATGCCACTGATGAAGAACCCTAGTTTAGTATTTTTTATATGCTGTTTGCTGGTGCATGACATGCTGGACGGGATCTCAGAGAACATCTTTGTTTAGGATTGTGTCAAGGTATTCTTTCAAAAACTTGGAATAAGCTGGTGAAGTGATCATTTTACTGCAAGAGACCAGGGGCGTAATGTTACATCTTATCAAGAATAACAAAGAGAGCATTCAGAATTGCAGTCTCTGAAGTGACACTGGGGTTTCTTCTGTGCAACTGGAGGTTTGGAGTATCCTGCTGGGGTTGTGGAGCTTTCTCTGGGGTGCAGGCGTGGCAGGTGGGAAAGTGGAGGGCTGATTCTGATAACACAGCACCAGTATGACAAAACCTTTTCAATAAAATGACTTTTAACATAACAGGGTTTTGTGTATTCCCATATGGCATGGACTCCTGTTCAGAAGAAAATGTCTGACCAACCAGTGTTGGAGGCAGCAAATAAATAAATACCATTATGTTCTGTTTGTGTGTTATGGTGTGTGTGTGTGTGTGTGTGTGTGTGTGTGTGTGTGTGTGTTTCTCACCTAGCGGTCTCCTTCCACTCCATTTCCTGTCCATCCACAGCGAGCAGCTCATCGAGCTCAGTAAAGAGCTGAGGAGGTGGGGGGCCACCGTCCTCCTCCCCCAGGATGAAGCGGATCCGCTCTGCTGTCGAAACTGAAGACCCAAATCACAACCAATAAATCCTCAACACCAGTCCTCTCCACACACCAGCACATTAAAGCTCAGGAACCAATCATAATCATTTCAAATAACTATGGAAACCTTTAAAAGACAATAGAATGCCATGCCATGGAAGCAATGGAGTTTAAGAAATCAGAAACCAATTTAACATCACAAGTCACGGCCATTTCTCTGACTTAGTCTTCATTTCACACGGTGATGGAGTTCTCTCATTACGCAACACCATGGGATTGCCAAAAGGAAGAGTCTGAACAGTCTTTCTGGTAATTGTGTGTATGTGTGTGTCTCTTCCTCATTCTGACTGCTGAGGCTGCCAATCATGCCTCAGGGCCTGTCCTGTCCTGTCAGGTTCTCATGAGCTCCGTGGCTGTCTCCATGCCAGGCATGTGGCCTGTCAATCTCAGAGCAGCTGGACCCTGATCACCACACAATGATCACCACACAACAAAATGGAATTCCTTTCCAAACTTTTGTGATTGATGAGGAAGAAGATGACACCAGATTGAGCACCAGATTGTCCTTTGCAGACGTGATGTAGACAGACAAGCAGTGATTAGACGTAGGGCGGTCGTGCTAATCTACACGAGTGTGCACGGTTCTCAACGCCACAGATCTTTTACTCAGACGAGTAAGGTGGGTCTTAACATAAATAAGCCAGAAGTATGAACTGATCAAATGCCAGCCCCTTCAACAATACACATCGGTTTGAAGACTTGATCATTCCCTTCATTCCTGGTCTTGTAATCGGTCCCGATAAAGCTGTTGGACTGCATGTATTTAATCCAAGAAGTATTAGACAAAGCCCGACGTGAGAAGAAGCACTGAAGTCATGCAATGCATTCTCCAGCTGGAGATGTTTCTGGGACCAGAGCCACATACCAGACAACTGATTTCGGAAACACTCAGCTCAAAATCAAGATGTCTGATTTCCAGAACCCCCCCCCCCCCCTGATAAATTGGTTACATGAAGTCCAATGTTATTTCAGTGGAGTAGGCCCTGTGCAATGGCAGAGCAATACTGAGTGTATGACGTGTTTCCCCACTACTACACGTCAGGTTCATCCCAAGGTTTAGAGTGGTATGTTATCAATAACAACTCTATCTCTGTTTCTGTTACACACACATTTAAGTGGAGGACTTCACACCGTCTGACAAAATAAACAGTATTAAGAGAATAAAGCCAGAGGGCAAAACAAGGAGATAAATGTTTATGTGTATTATGGGATGGCATTTTAAGAGGGCAAACTGTCTGGCGCTAACCATGCTGTCGTACATTTCACACCAAAACTAAGGAGATAAATGTTTATGTGTATTATGGGATGGCATTTTCAGAGGGCAAACTGTCTGGCGCTAATAATGCTCTCGTACATTTCACACCTAAACTACACTGACAAGAACACTACTTAACATAATGAAGATCATCTTTGCTCCTCAAGCTTTCATCCACTTCTCTCTCTTTTCCAGCCGTGGCCCTCAGACATGACTCCATCTTGCTACCTACAATGAAATATCCACCTACCAGCACATGAACATACACAATATCTGACTACATTACATCATGTTCTTCTATTGTACTATGTTTAGATTATATGTTTATGAATGAAACCCTGACTTCTACTCCGCAGTGGCCATCACAGCTCTGTAGCGCTGAACCAGAGTCAGGGACAGGAGCAGTGAGACACTGCGGTGGGGACAGGAGCAGTCAGACACTGCAGTGGTGACTGCAGACAGACCAAAGCCAAAATAAGCATGAGGAGCCACCAGTCTCTCACTCACTCATCTCTGCTGGGCTTTGACTCAGTCACCGTGGCGTTCAGAAACGCATCAGTGCATATGTTTATCTGTTTGTATAAATGTGCGTGTCCGTGTTTTGTAAAAACAAGGAAAAATGCTACAGGGTAAAGAAAGGACAGCTGCCTTGGATTAGAGCAGCCCTATCAGAAAGGAACAAAGGAACACAAGAGGACAGGACAGGATAACAGACTTGGCTTTGGAATAATGGGCTCTGATGCCACGTCTGAACAAAGCTTGGTCCTAGGCCAATGTGTTTACAGTGCTAACTGTCAGTTTAAACCAATCTTCTTCTGCTAAAGAAGGCTGGAGAGTCCATTTGTACCTCAGGACAGATATGGGACAGATACAATGATTATTATGGGCCTCTTCAGCCTGCTGTAAAGGTCTGACAGTAATTACAGATACCAACATAATTTAGCAGTATGTTGTTGCCAGCTTCCTGTGGTTACCATCTTTATCATGAATCGGTAATAACACAGCACCCATTCAGAGATATTTTGGTGTGGAAATTCATTTTTCTATCACCTTGAACATACCCCATGTTGTAATTGATTTTAAAATGAATTAAATCTCTGTGAAATCAAATCTTTTAATAGAAAATGGTACATTTTGTTGGACTGTGAGTGCAGAGACACTAACCTAGTGTCTGTGCGTAAGGAGAGACATGCTAAAAGCTAACGTCTCCCCTGTGCTGGCTTCTAACTTAACAGGTAAGTCAGCCTTAAGACTGCTGGAGTCATGGGTGGGAGTCCAGGATCTATTAGTGGCCCAAGTCTAAGCTGGGACTCTATAAATACAGACACACATCCAGCCACAAGCAGGATGCTGACCAGGGATGACACTACAAAATGAACCTATTTTAATGCTTAAACTTGAGAGTTGTAATGCAATTCTGCTCCTTAAAAGTGTTAATTACGTGATGTAATCCATTGCACTATCCACACAAGAACACTATCTTTTTGCACTATCCACACAAGAACACTTTCCTCCTGGACATCTACACTGTCACAATCATTGCATTCTGTACCATAGGGTCAGACCTATTCTTGTATCTGTAAACACCCCCACTCCGTGTGAATATGTTCTCCCTATGTATATGTGATTTATGTATGTTTGTCGGTGAGGTGTATAAGTGTATAAGTACTACTGGATGACCTAAATTTCCCTTGGGATTAATAAAGTATCCATCTATCTATCTATATATGTATACACTATTAAAGCAGCACAATGGAGGAATTGCTAATCGCTAACGAGATGCTAGCCTAGCGAAACCTCTTGAAATTTGCTTACTTTGACACTATGACAAACTAGTGAGTCAACAACTTTCCTAACACAGTCAAACATCAAGCAAGTGCAACCCAAGACAAAGCAAGACGGCAAATAAGCTACTTACTAGTTCGGCAGACAGTAGTAACCGGGCGGCTTCAGGCAAACTTACATAACACAGTAATATGCCTACGGAGCTGTTCTTTTAAGGTAAAACTGCTTATCGTAACCCTAACCCTGAAGTACAATTCCTACATAATGCCACTTTAACACATTACCCATATTTCGTAGTCATCCATCAACATGCATTGTTCTACTACACAGAACTGTTTTTGTTGTTCCAGTTTCAACAAGTCAGTTAGTATGGAGCGGGATGATACATTCTCACGTGTACATAATAATTGGCATTATGTGAAGTCACATGTGAACATCAGTGCTTGAGGTCAGTCTGGTCGTGCAGGCCGGCAGAGGAGCTTGCCAAAACACTCCATCAATCAGAGCTAGCTGGGCAAACCAAGCTATGATATCCCAGAGCTCTCCCAGACCGCAGCCCTTGTACATCCTCACTGTGAATCAACCGCTAGAAGTCACACTGGCCTCAGACTCTGGCAACACAGTGCCAAAGAAAGGTGAGAAGGACTTCACCGTCCCTGACCCAAATAATCAATCATGACCAGGGACATCACTGGCAAACACACACAAACCTTTATACGTCAGCAGCTAGAGCAACATCAAGGTAATTAAGTACACAAACTGAAACTGTGATAACATGGAATCACCTCAACACTGAGAACACAATATGCCCATTGACAAACCCTGTGTTGCAGCTCAAGGTAAAAATGAGGAAAATTCCACACAGCCATTAGTGAAACCAGGCAAGGCAAGGCAAGGGCATTACAACAGAGGAGCTGAAGTGAGAAGGTCACAGTGTTAAAATGACACACCAACAAACTCTGTTGCCTACTTGTGACTGATCAGGACAAAAGTACAATCCTTAACATTTCGCAGGAGCAGTCCTCTCCGTCTTTTCTTACTGGAGATTTGTGAGTTTGGAGATTACGAGTGACATTTTTCACAGTAGCCCCTGGGGGGGCAAGAAGGAATCATAGAAGAGTCAGAATGAGCGCAGGGGAGTATATTCATGTTGACTACCCATATACGGGCTTGGGGTGAATTTGGACAGTCGGACCAGTGTTCAAGGTCCTATATGGCGGTAGAAACTGAACATTTCGTATTGCAGTGAAAGGCGTAGAAGAAAAGATATACACGCAGAATTACCTGAGGCTCTTAACTACTCATATTAGGGAGGCCAGGAAAGTTTGAGATACCTGTGCAGATCATTGCCAAGGGATTTGTGTTTAAGACTTTGATCAGGCTAATGATTTGCGTACCTAGCCCAAATTTGCCCAAAGCAGTCCAGAGATAATGCCACTCCAAGGTATCAAATGCTTTCTCAGCATATAGCGACAGGGTCAATCCTGCCCGCAACATGGGTGATGTGCAGCAGGCGATGCACATTATCAGATGCTAGACTGGTCTTAATGAAGCCGGTTTAATCACTATATATCAATTTCATCAGGTGTGTCTCTAATCGGGTTGCAAGCCCTTCAGCTTATACTTTAACATCCCCATTCAGAAGTATTATTACCGCATTGAGTCAAATCTTTATTTGGTTTGCGAAGTAATATAATTATGGCTGTGTTAGCACTTACGTCAAATGCAGCACCCTTGTCATTAGCTGTGTTAATCACATCCAGCAGTGGTGTTCCCAGTTCATCCCCAAAAAAAGAAAGATATAGCTGCGGTGGAATTCTGTCCCACCCGGAGGACTTGCCTTTCTTCATGTTAACAAGAGCCATCCCTAACTCTTCTAGGGAAATGGGGGAATCGAGCAACTCTGATTCTTAGTCAGACAGAGCAGGCAAATCGAGTACTTACAAAAAACGTGTGCATGTGCCTGTCACAAGTGAGATTTAAGACTTCTAGAGAGCAGAATAAAAGGTTTTAAATTCAGTGTATGGAGAATTGTTTTATTGGCCATAAGTATTTTTCATGTTTTTTCAGTCTTAGAGCTAACAGATGGCTGGGTCAGGATCCGTTAAAATGATATGTTCTTCTGGTTCTATGCATTAAGAACTCTGCTCAACATCTTAACAAGGAGTTCAGTTCAGTTCTTGTCACAGCTATTCTCCAAAGGTGACAATATGTTGAGGACTTACTGAGAGGTTTGAGGATGGGAGCCGTCTCGTCCGTGTTCTCTGCATCTGATTTGTCACTCACGCTTTCCGTCACTCTGTCGCGCTTCTCCTTGTGACTGGACCGTCTCCTGTGACGTCGTCGCCGGCGGTAACTCTTGGGCACATGAACACCAATATACACAGTGTGGTGACCTATTGACATCACACACACACACACACATAGACACACACACACACACACACACAGAGTAAGGTAAGATTACACTGCTGCATAAAGGAAATGACATTAATCCTGCCGCTCTAATAATCCACCAACTGCAGAAAGGATAACTGGCTCAGGAGGAAATGACACGTGCACTCAAGACAAACAATGCCATGCTCCGTCAGGATGATGTAGGTCAGTCAGGCAATAAACACACAGAAACACGCCCATTTATTTATGAGCTTGGAGAAGCATATTATTCCCCTGCTCAACACTAGATTTACTATGGTGATGGGTTTGAGATGGGAGCTGGGCGCCATTAGAGTTATGCAACTGGTTTTTTGTCTGCAAACATGTAAATAAAAATCAACTACTTCCTGTAAAACAGACCATTCAGGAAACTGCTGAATGTCTCCAGGAAGTAGTTGCTGAGAAAAAGGGCAAGAACAAAAGGTGACCACGGTCATGTAAAAATTCCCAAAGGTTTCTGCGTGCATGATTGTGTGTGTGTGTGTGTGTGTGTGCCAGAAGTTATGACTGATATCTGATATCTGATATCCTCAACACTGAGCTAAAATATGGGTTTGGCCTTCACAATGGCAATGAAGGTGTAGCACTAAGCTGAAGAGCGAGTAAAGTAAATGAAAACCTGAGCAACCTTCATATAACTGTTTTAGTTAAGAGGAGTGACTCCTTACTGGCACCTTCTCTTAGTGCATACTACAGGTAATGTGAGTAAGATGGCTGGCAGGTTTCTGGGAATGGGGCATTTGTGTATCTGCAGATAAGCTTACAAATACACAGGCCATGTTTAATCCTAAAACTGCAGATAGGCTTCCAAATACACAGTACACATGTTCAATCCTAAAACTGCCAGGAATCTGACAGAGGGGTGAGAGTCCTGGCAATGAGAGATTCACACAAGGTCATACACACACTATGTGCAGTGTGTTTTGAATATGTAAGAAAACTTGACATGTAGTGGGATTATTTATCTATAGAGACTGTCTATGTCTGTGTGAGTGTGCAAGTGTGTGTGTGTGTGTGTGTGTGTGTGTCACACTGGAACAGTAGATTAAACATCTTCAGTGTGAGTCTGTAACAATCCCTACGTAACAAGTCAGCTGGCCTACGGAAACTAAGCACATCTGGCAAGAAAAAATAGGGCCTGGACAATGATGTAAGATAGAGGCCAATTTTGCACAAATCCTAGGAATTTGTAAAGTGGTGACTTCATAGGGGGGGGGGGGGGGGGGTGTAAAAGAGGAGGAATAAACTTTAGAGAGAGAAAAGAATGTGATTGGTGTGTCACCCCTACCTTCCACCTCCTCTTCATCACAAACATGTTTCACATAGGAAGCTCCTCTGTCCACCACCGCCTCATCCTCCACCCTGCCAGACAGAAAAGAGTCAAACTCATCAGGAACTGCAAACACACAACAATCTCTTCGAACACAAAATGGCAGAGTGTCTTGGCCCCGGTAAATTACAAGAATCTAAATTGAGTATATAAAAAAAAAAATAATAATAATAATAATAATAATAATAAATAAATAAATAAATAAATAAATAAAGAAGTGGCTGTCCATTCAAACTCCAATGAAGGGCATGAAGCAGAATGCTATAACTGAGGCAATAACAAGATCAAAAGTACATCAGAGAAAGTGCTCTCCGTTTGTTGTGTTAAACTGTATCCCATTATGCAGACTTTCTAACTACTAGGGCTATTAGGCCTTCATGAGCGCTTCCTGGAGATGAGGGCATCCTGAGTCCACACAGCTCCTTATCCATCTGTCCAATGAGAGGCCTGTACCCTGACACAGCACAGGCCAATCAGCGCAGCCTCATGTACAGGCTGTGCGTCACGTGGACTATTACAATGATCTGTCCTGCTGGGATTATCACAACTTCTTAAGGAGTGGAGCTTACCACCAGCACGTAGTGGCCAGGTAGAAATAGACAGACAGACCAAAAAGAAAGAGAGTAAAGAAAGAAGGAATCACAATGCCGACAGCAAACAGTAATGGTGCAGTATCAAGAACTTGAGTATTTTTTATTAATGTCTACATAGAACTCAAATGAAAGGAGAGCAGGAATGTGCTTGCAAAGTGCTGGTAGGTAATTAAACACCGTGCTGGCTGCTTTTCATACTACCTCTTCCTGTTCACACACCTGTTTCAGGAAGGACAGAGAGAATATCTGTCTCTTGTCCTCTTACCCCCTCTGTGCATGGGTTGTGTGTGTGAGTGTGTGAATGGGTACATAATGGGCCATACATATTCCTTTCTTCCTGTTCTCCAGTGCACATAATGGATCTAAAACGTGTGCAGCTCACCACAAACATTGACCAAAGACACACGTCCAACCCCTGGAGACATGCCAATCATGAGGTCATTTCCCTTCGTGTAAACAACTGGCCTACCACTTAAAAGGACACAACCCTCAGGAGGGGCTTGAGGATGCAACACACTCCCAGTGGGACAGACCAAATGCGTACGACTTCTCAGGATGCCCAAGGGAACACTGGCTTTATGCATTTTCCCCAAAGGTCTTACGTTCAATATGGAATTGTAAGTCAAAATGTAAAGGAATGTTTGCAATATTATTAGCCTACTACTGGCAAGTTCATCATTTTCACCTTGAGTAAGATATAGATGGAGACTACTTTATGATACATGTATAAAAAGGCACCTCGAACGAGTCAATCGTTCAACATACCCTTCTGTTAAAATACAATGAAAAGTATAAAGGTCATTCCAATGCAGCATGACAGATTAAATGTATGGAATTCCACTCATGTAAACTGTGCTTGATGCACCGCCTTTCTAGTTATTGAGAGGTTGTGGCAGCCAGAGGAGGCTCTATTCTCAGGTGAAACCGTGCGGAAAAATGACGAACATAGAAATGTGATCGTTATCCTGCCACAGACATGAGGTCGGTTTCCTGACAACTATTTCTACTACTACTTTCTACAATTACAATCTGTGAAACAGTGCCACCCTCACCCTAGGTGACAAGATGAACTTCACTCATTCACTACCAAAGATATTGTTTGTCCATTCCCTTAAATGTAATTTGATATCACAGATCTGCGGATCGTCTCCCCTCTGCAGTTAAACAGTTAAACAGGTCCCACCTCTGAAGCACAGTTTGTTCACTATTATGAACACTGGCTCAGTCAAGAGCTGAGTCAAGGAGCAAAGTGCATCCAAAAAGCAAGAACCTTCTTTGACACTTTTTCTGGATTTTCAGCATTTTTCAGCAAGTCAACTAAGAGAATTATGTTTTTGGAGGAATGTGATTCCTAGAAATGCCCCCACTCATTGGAACTTCTCATCGATAGTTGTCAGCACAGTTGCACATGGCAGAAACAGATGTTGTTGGCAACGGAGAGATGCAGAAAAGCAGATCAACTCTCTCTTGTCCTTTGCCACGGAGAAGACATCACTATGAAAAGGCTGTCAGCATGACCAGTGATCCAGCACATAATCCAAGGAAAAGACAATGCTTAGGTTTAGCTGCTCAAGAGCCCAAACAGCACTACAGGGGTGTGCACATGGCTGTCTTGAACAACCTCATCAACCAAAATCACTGAGCGCTTTGCTAACATGGATGCATTTCCTTGAACTGCTCAATTTCAAGACATGGCAAATATCCGATGGCGCTTGTGTAGCGGCCGTGGAGATCTCGTGCAGGAGATAGTTTGTATACTATAGCCTACATGGAGAATACCAAAACAAATTCCTAGTATCTGTATACATGGCGAAATACAGTTGAATTTAATTTAATTGAATTGAATTGAATTGAACTTTCCAGCTGAGGCCTTCAACTGTTTAGTGAACGGATATGGCCATTTATTTGATTGACATGTTCTGTACTCAAACAGGGACCTCCACAGCTGCAAAGAAAAGCTTTGTGACCTCATTGCATGTTTTAAACATGGTAAACTTGACAAGGTAATGACAACAGCTTTATAAGCTGATGTGCTTCATTGGAACAATGGGTGTGACATTTACTGGTGTGGTGAGAAGCTTTTCACGTCTAAAACTTTGAAAAGTTACACAGTACATGGCACAGTAGCAACTATTAAACTTGGTGTTTCCTTCAATAGAAAGGAATAGTTGAATCCTTGGAGCGAAATCCCTGGTGGTATGACAGAGTGACACTGACTGACTCTGAGGGCCAGGTGGAGCAGGAGCAGGATTAGGAGCAGGGTGTGGAGGTGGAGCAGGAGCAGGGTGTGGAGGTGGAGCAGGAGCAGGAGCAGGAGCAGGAGCAGGGTGTGGTGGAGCAGGAGCAGGAGCAGGGTGTGGAGGTGGAGCAGGAGCAGGAGCAGGAGCAGGAGCAGGAGCAGGAGCAGGAGCAGGAGCAGGAGCAGGAGCAGGAGCAGGGTGTGGAGGTGGAGCAGGAGCAGGGTGTGGAGGTGGAGCAGGAGCAGGAGCAGGGTGTGGAGGTGGAGCAGGAGCAGGAGCAGGAGCAGGAGCAGGAGCAGGAGCAGGAGCAGGAGCAGGAGCAGGAGCAGGGTGTGGAGGTGGAGGTGGAGCAGGAGCAGGGTGTGGTGGAGCAGGAGCAGGAGCAGGGTGTGGAGGTGGAGCAGGAGCAGGAGCAGGAGCAGGGTGTGGAGGTGGAGCAGGAGCAGGAGCAGGAGCAGGAGCAGGAGCAGGAGCAGGAGCAGGAGCAGGAGCAGGAGCAGGAGCAGGGTGTGGAGCAGGAGCAGGAGCAGGAGCAGGAGCAGGAGCAGGAGCAGGAGCGGGAGCAGGAGCAGGAGCAGGGTGTGGAGGTGGAGCAGGAGCAGGAGCAGGAGCAGGAGCAGGAGCAGGAGCAGGAGCAGGAGCAGGAGCAGGAGCAGGAGCAGGAGCAGGGTGTGGAGGTGGAGCAGGAACAGGTGGGGCGCAAATAGACACGATGAACGGGAGATTCATAACGATCATACACCCCCATCGCACAAAACAACCACACTCAAACAAAGTGTATTGTATTAATTAGCCTATTAAGTATTGGATTGTATTAATTAGTCTGTTAACTTTTCCTGCTAGTCGTAGTCGGAGATTACAGGGGAGCCTTTTGTTTACTGCTCCAGGGCCGAAGTGTTCTAGATTCTAAACTCCGGGGTTATCTCCCTTTCCCTTCAGTCTGCGGTTGATGAGCAAAAGAATGGCAACTTGATTTGGCCCGAAGATTTATTCTCCACACTGGTTGCACAGAGTTCAACATTACAGCAACATAACTTTGCTCTGGTCGCTACATCTGATCTATCCGTGTGCATCACTGTACTCTCTCTCTCTCTCTCGCTCGGTCGCTCTCTCCCTCTCTCGCTCTACCACACCCACCCTGTAGCCTACGTGTTGCTCCATTATACATTATACATTACAGAAAATGTGACCTCAAACCTGAATGCATGAGCATGAAAGTGTAGTGGGCGATAGGCTAATATTGACGTTATGGATACATTTGTGACACGAAATGCAAAGGTTGGCGATTCAGTACCAGTGGCGAAAAAGACAGCTGATCCACCAAAAAATCAACCTAAAAGAAATTGAAAATTTCAATAAATTTGACAATTTTACATTACATTTCGTCATTTAGCAGACGCTTTTATCCAAAGAGACATACAAGGGAGATTTTAAGCTTGGCCTACCGTTGATAACACGATTGCATAGTAGCTCCTTTTTCTTTATTTTTGGAACTCAGCTCATTTGAGGCAAGTATTGACACCATTGCACTTTTATTTTCTCTATTTCTGAACTGATTAGTTGTTATTGATTTTCTCTATTTTTGAACTGATGTTATTTGTTATTGATTAAGATTTAGAGCTTATCGTTATTTCAATAAATTTGACATTTTTAAGCCTGGCCTACCATTTTATTGGAGCGATGAGGGACCGGTGGGGCTTGAAAAGGCCCCCTTGTTCAAAGTGGGGAATGACAGAAAAAGTTTGAGAGCCACTGCTCTACTGCTTGGATGTGGTGGCCCCATCCTCCATCTTCTCTACTGGACTGGTTGGGTGCTAATATTCTATTCAGCCTCACCTGGGTCGGGCGTGATTGCAGGTTCCATACGGTCTGTGTTGTACCGAGTGAATCGACTGAAAGGGAACGTAAGGTTATGCTTATAAGGAGAAGAAACGAGGTAGAAAACTAGTTTGCCCCGCACAGCAGCTGGTGCTTGGTGAAGAATGCTGGGCTGAGCGGTGAGTAAACGGTGGTGACCTGGCTTATGTAAGTAGGTGTGGCCTCCCTACGTCACCAGGTGAGGGCGTGACATCCCATACTCTGTGTTCTCATCTCATTCCTCTCCTTCAGGGAACAGTGGTTATATGCATAACCTTACATCTTGTCAGCATTGTTTTGTGATTTAATCCTAACTGTCAGGAGGATGAGGACAGAACAGGAGAAAGAGGATGCATCAGACTGTGAGACCGCAAAGGCAGGAAAAGGAGGTGAACTGCTTAGGGAAAGGAAGAGGCTAGGCTGGATATCTTTCCTTTTTAATTAGCCTTTCAAGGTTAGCTCAGTAGTGATTATCAGTAGTTACTGCTCTCCTGTGCATATGACTGAAGCTGCACTTTTTATCTGCTCTTCTGAATTTTTTCTTTTTTTCCTCTCCCCTTCCATGCCTGCTTTTACAGGGCATAAGCAATTGCTGAAAATATCGGGAGAAGCCTGTCAATGAAAGATGCTCTTGCATACTTGGAGCCATCAACAGCAGGGCTGGATTTGGCATTGCATTGATCAGAGCCTGCCTCTGCCAAACCTTTACTTAAAGTTGTCTTTGATACAGTCATATAGAAAATTCTTTACAAAATCTGGCAACCTTTCCAGCTCACAATAAAAGACCCTGTTATATACAGAGTACGTATGAATATCACATACACAGAAAATAATGTTGGTAGTCTTCCAAGACAAATATAAAAGTCAGCATACTACTTTCAGAGATGTTGATAAGGTAGTATGTATCTGTGCCATCAGCCAGTATGGTTGGTTTGTTATTGTGAAACAGTTTTGGGCTTGCAACCACCGTCTGAGGTTTCCCTCAGTGAAAGTAAGTACTACTGGGCAAAGTGTGAGGAGGAGGGAGGAGAGAAACAAATCATGTCGTAAACAAAGACAGGAAGGATAAACCCCAGTCCCAGTCCCAGTCCCTGAACGAGCAGCACACTATCTTCAATGCCCCAGAGAGAGAGAGAGAGAGAGAGAGAGAGAGAGAGAGAGAGAGAGAGAGAGATCTGGGGCTGTGGGACCAAAGCTGATGTGAACTGAAGAGGGAGAAATCGAGTAGAATATGACTGAAGAGATGAGAGAGATTCTATAGGTTCGAATCGTAGCACACACGACTCTCTCCACTGTAGTGAACTGACCTAGCAAGTCATAACTGACATTTGCATTTTTAAACTGCTTTAAGGAATGCTAGAAGTCTTGTTATCTTAGACACCATCCATTTCATCCCTCCAATGTACTGAGCAAAAACAGATGGCAGACAAGGATTCAAGGACCAAGGGACTAAACTGGAATATTTTAGCTGCCGAATATCTAAATATTTTGTTATTATCTTAGAGCATATATTTCAGCTACAGCCATCAGGATCTAATGATGATTTAGTGCAAGTATTTAGTAGTATTTAGAGAAGGAGGTACTATTTACTGCAGCGTTTAAAAAAAAGAAAGTGGAGAACAGCTGCAGTTCCTGTGAGAGGTGAAAGGTCAATTTTCCTCTGAACCTGGGCCTCTTCGCATCATGGAAGAAAAGAGGTTCAAAGAAAGATTAGTATCTGTGATCTAAGGGATATACACTGATGTCATATGGAAGACAAGAGGTTCAAAGAAAGATTAGTATCTGTGATCTAAGGGATATACACTGATGTCATATGGAAGACAAGAGGTTCAAAGAAAGATTAGTATCTGTGATCTAAGGGATATACACTGATCTCATCCATACTATCCTATAGAAATGATTACATTTGGATCGGTGGAGGAACCTCTGATGACCTGATCTTCCGGTTGAAATTGGTGATGTTTTCTTATACAATCAACTCTTGGTGACTAGATAAATGTGTTGTACTCTGAAGTACATGGTAATTATATATGCATGTATAATATTAATTTAAATAAAATAGATTTGAATTACCTTAAAATGACACAGCGTTGAGAATTACAATTAATCTTAAATGAATTCCCATTAGAAAATAAAACCCTGGGAACGGCTGAAGATGGTAATGTATTGGACACACCCATGGCCAGAGATGAGAACGCAGATACCAGGAAACATGATCAGTCTAGAAGTGCACACTACTCTTATAGCTTTTAGTGTGCCATTTAGTGACAACATTACATCACCGGCCAGAACACACAGTTCATGTTTCACCAATCGTTTTAACGTGTTATGAGTAAGAAACCTCTTATCTATTGTCCTTTCCAGAACAAGTGTGTTAAACACAATGTGCGTGGCATGCCTTGTGGAATATAAACCGATACAATCAACCACAAACTTCTGCCTTAAACATCATATATAATTATCTAGTTATGACACTATATCACTTAGAGTATAACTGCAGGCCTCACCCTATGGTAGCTTTTAGCAACATGCTAGCTAGTTCCCTGGCATCCAGCATGCCAGGTCATGTTACAGGCCAAATTCGGGGGATTCCTCACAGTCTAAGGCTCCAGAGAATTGTCAATCACATACTAAGAGAGAGGTCTGACAGGATGAAGCCGAAAGAGACAAGACAGGTGAAAGTCCAGATATATTTACAGGAGGGGTCAATAATTATGGATGTGGATATGGCTATAAGGTTTAGTGCCTGTGCAAGATTTCAAGCACGCCTCTCCAGTAATGACAGACCAAACTGTAGGTGACACTGATTCTTGGAAATGGTGAGCCAAATATGCTGGGCCTGATATCTGATCTAATCAACCATCTCCAGACCAATTCATTATTTAGAGATAATTCACTTACTCACATACATTTTTATTCACATTATTAACATTTAACATGTGTGTAGTTTTAAAATCACTTACTTCCAGCTAGGCAGGATGTGGAAGGGTGAATATTTGAAATCATATACCACATATGCAAAATACTACCTGGGACTCTCAAAATAATAGCAGGGTTGTCAACCTCTGCCAACCTAGTGAATTTCTTATCAAAGGACATTTCGCAGCCTTCCTTTTTTATCATAACCGCATCACATATAATGCTCCACTTTCAAGGGAAAAATAATACCTGCCCCCTCTAGTAAGCTTGCATTGGCCCTGAATAACGTACCAATTTAGAATTCTCTGATTGACACAATCTGTCAGTATTTTCTTAAAATCAGCAAGAATGGCAACACCATGCACCTGTAAGGCAATCAGTTTCACACTTGAGGGTAATCCAACATTAATACGAAGGTGTCTGTAGAATTGTCTCCATGTGAGGTGGGTTTGCCCAAAATAGGAGATGTATCGTGAGCATAGTAATGCTTGTTCAGGCTACACTTCTACTGACTTAATCTGACATGTCTGATAACAATTACAAGCAATACATACATTACATACACAAATCAACATTTATATGCTTTAGTTTGACAGGCTACGGTCACATCCTGGTCTCATCTCTACCCTTGAGCACAAGATTAGCCATTCACTGACCAAGGTGGGGTCAGTGTTTGAGATCTTAGATGAACATCGTGGCTAGGGTGACTATTAGACCTCCATGAACCCAAGCTCCCTGAAGTGTTTCCTTTCCCAGTAGCACACTAGTTGCACGTCATCGGCATTCCCTCTTAAGTCAGTTGCAAACAAGACCTAGTTCGTTTAATTGGGATTTTTTTTACAAGCTTAGAGCAGGCTAAGCTTTATGACAGCAATGCAGCCCAAATCTACTTAAGGCATTCGTCTAATACAGTCATCAATGATGGCTAAGATCAATTTGAGTATGATACAATTACAATGAAAAAATCGAAATAAAAACAACTCGAGGTGAATGAACTTAGCGTTACCAACCATGCCTGGCCGTGTGCAACCTCATCCTACTTCAGCTCTAATCCTACCTAATCAAGATCTCAGTAGCACTAATTAAACCAGTCCTCTTTGTCCTGAAGTCCTCCAGCGCAAGGGGAGGGACCTATGCCACGGGTCACGTCGATGTTTGAAGGGGGCTCAACTGGGCAGTGGTGAGAACACATAGGCAGCAGAACGCATGTCATTCAGATTGAATAAGTTAATGGGTGGAAAATGCATTAAAGAAAACGTATGGAAGAGGTCAGGCCCACTGAGAGTCGCACGTCGCTCATGTAGTCACCAACAGTCCAAACAGAACAGACATGACGTCTACGGACTAGTTTCACACTCCAGCTGTCAATGAGACAGGAATGAAGAATTCATACGTAGGCGGCCATTCACAAACAACTGTAACAACAGTCTACATACTCTTCCTTGTACGATTGCCACACTTTCCACTTCTATGGACAACTCCTCCTAAACAGACTGCATAATGATTTTGACAATGGAAAATCACTCTGTTTAGATACCCACTCTGCGAAATGGTACATTTGGAGACGTCTTTAATTGTCCCCATAGGTAGACCAACTCGCAAATAATCTCGGCTAGTTCGGGATCTCCACTCATAACGCCATTCACGGGCAAGATATGAATGTGTAAATCAGTTCAGACAGCTAGTATGGAGACTCCACATGCTATGCCTCGCTGGTTAGGCGCCTCGTGTGCCACCTGAAGAACATCAAGACGCTCACTATTTTCGCTGGCGCTTCTTTTCGAAATGTGTTCACAGAATAAAGAAATTAGAGAAATGTTGTATTAAATGTCCCTTGATGAGACGATTCTAAAATGAAAATCTGCAACACATATGCAGGCGAGGGATCTAATTGATTACGACAGCTTCTCGGAAATAGATGTGTCGTTGTCTACCCAGTTGCTCAAATTCAGGGACTTTTACTGTAAAAAAAAATCAATGCAACTTTTAAGAATTCCCGCAGCAAATTCAGTCACTTTTGACAACAATCACAACAAACCTTTGAAAGATACTGATGGGACTACAAACACGTCGCTAACCGTGCAAGTTAATACTGTTATAAGAAAATATTTAGGCTAATCTTGTAATATCTGACGATATCGAGCTGTATTGTCATGGACAGGCTTCATGTCTGTATACAACTTTGAAGGCTGACAGATAAGTTTGTCTTGAGAGCAAGTCTGCTGATGGAATACGGCTCAAGAGAGTTGAGCGAAAGAGAAAGGATTCACGAGTAACAAAAAGTGTAAGGCAAGAACTTTACTCTAAAAAGTGCCTCTCATGCCACCATAAAATGCAGTTAGACTGAGATGTTTAGAGTTAGCTACCCAGAGGTTTTCAACAGATTGAAAGGCTTTTCACGTGTGTCACTATTACAACAGCAAACAGAAACCAGCCTGCAAGTCACTTACTTGGTCTTGTCACTGCTCATTTTGTCCACGTTTTAAAAAGTCTTCTTCCTTTCTCTCGAGTAGCAAGTCTTCAAGGTTGTCCGATCTGTTTGCTCAGCGACACGTTTAAGGTTTGGAGCAGCAATTCTCTTAACTTCCAACCAATGCAATACATTAATTAGGCCTACTGAAAATATACGCTGGAATTTCTCTAACACGCAAATGAGGGTCTGCCACAATAAGGGGCTATCTATCTGGTATCAGAGTTATTTCAAAGACACTATTAACTACACCAAAATGAACTTCTCTGGCTCTCATAACGCGGCAGATCTCTAACAACGATTATGAAAAAGTCTTCCACGTTGCGTTCTTATTAAAGTACTGTGCCACTCTTGGAGCGCACGAACTGTCTATGTTCAGCCTGTCTTTTCCATATTTAAAGAACGTACCATCCCTCTTTCAACGTCACTCTACAAGTGGGAGGTGAAGACGGGGGGTCAGAGAGTTAGTTAGAGCGGCTATCCTGCGCTGCAGTGGTTGTTAAAATGGATTGACATAGCTTAACAGGTTTTGCCCCGCCTTGAGCGTCACGTTTTGCTATCCTGCAATTGATCAAGGCTCCTTTCAGGTTAGTCTGTCTATCGTCAGAGTTCATTTCTCCGACATCGGTACTGACAGGTAGCCTAAACATGAAGAAATGGCTCAAAGTGATGATTACCTATTTCTATATCACCTTCTTCACCCTAGTGTGAACGGTGGCCGAGGTTTACTAATATAACTTGACAAAACAGAGATGACACTGATGTAGGCTAAAGACTATATCAGGTGTAACTCAAAGAGCAAGTAGGCTAACTGTGGATCGCCGATCTGGACAAAAGTCACGCAATGTCGAACAAATAACAAGTTATTACTATTTACGAATTACAAACTAAGTAGCCTACAGTTACTGATAATAGCCTACCCTGAACGACACGCTTGGAAATAACTCCTAGCTTGGTAAACATTCCTACAAGGACACGCTGAACGCAACTGTGCCAGGGGATTTTTTTAATTCATGACGTAGGGTAATTCTGAAAGTAACTTGCAGGTGTACCGTTTGCATCGTTTCCCAGTGCCGGTAAATGACCGCTCACAGCACACGCAGCTGTGATATTAGACATTACGAGGCATTTGAGAACCGAGGCAGCTCTTGACAGTTACTGCACAGACTTTGCAAAATTCTGGAGATCCTTCACTGAGACGAGTTAGAAATCACAGTACACAGTATCAGTGTCTCGGATGGTCAAGGGAAAGGCATATAAGGGGAAACTAAACACCTTCAGTTTGGGAACGATTGACCGACAAGTTCTCAGTGTTTATGCACCAATATCGATGTAAGTTTAAATTTACTTAAGGACCTACACGTTCAGTAATCACCTTCTAAACTCTCATAAACTGTACTACACTCAGATATAATCACGCCTATTAGAGATCTGCTACAAAACCACACAAGCATCGGTCTCAGATTTTGTTTGATTTCTCAAACATTTATTAGATGTGAGTTCATTTTAAAAACATCCAAATACATATGAAATATAAAAACCATCACCATCACTAAGGTGATAATTAAGCATAAATAAAAAAGGTGAAAAGCACACATAAATGACAAAAAGCCAATGAACAGAAAGGTGTGTAAGGATAAACAGATTGGTCCATGCAGTATGGAATTTCTTTGAAAGTCAATAATTGCATTATATTTTTAAGTCCATACTGGCTGGAGTCGTCATGGTATATCTTCTTACAGCCTCAGGAGGATCCCCAGAGACTTTCACACACAAAAACACAAGCTCTCACACACACACACACACACACACACACACACACACACACACACTTCACAAAGTGCTCAGGAATTCTTCAACCTGGGAAAAACAATGATGAATAGAAGACATTACACATAAGTAGTGTAAACATTTAGGCACATGTATACAAAGCAAAACATTTCAATCTAATGTGTTACATTAGACAATGTTGTGTAAGCATTGAGCACTGACTTCCTTTTATTGCACCACCATAAGATACAAAAATAAATAGCAGGCCTCATTAGTGCAGCCAGCATTAGTTTGGAACCTACCAACAAGTACTATACCCACTCTAAAACTGATTACAACATGAACTGGACTGTACAAGCAAACCTAATGCAAATGCAAACCTAATGAATCTACAGTTAGGTTACAGATACAAATACAGATAAAACTCACAGGCGAAACCACTTGCTTTTAATGAATCAACAAAAAAAATAGTAGTCAAACCTTTTCAATCATATTGGAGCATTTTTCCATGTCTCCTTTAAAATCTTCATTCACGTCCAGAGTAAGTATAGGAATTTCACTCAGATACTCAAACTCCATACTAAGAGACAATGATGAAGTTGGATGGATTAGTATTGTGATTTTATGTATCTTTATGCAAATAGTGCAGATGTTTGTCGCACACTGTTTAGTAAGGTAATGAATGGCCTCGATGAAGTATGCTAATATATGCTTACTGAAAAAGCAGTACATCTAGTTCAAACATTATGTTTCTTTATTTATATCATTTGTTTAGCAAAGCAGAAAATGCCAGTAAGCATTCTCAGTAGGCCCGTGTATGGTTCTCACTGTGTGATCATGAAGCAGGTCTCACCTGAGGTTCCGCTGCTGGAGCCAGCTCTCATGTTTGAAGTGTAGCTTCTCCATGTACTCCAGTGGAATACCCTGCTCCTCCTCTCGCCCCCGTACACGCAGACGCTCCATACACCGCTGACAGAAGGGAAACAAGACAAAACAGTCATTTTCTGTTCGCACACGTTTGTATAGGTTGTAATGTTCAGCAATTCAATGAAAAAAAGAAGCTTTGTATAATTTTATTTGAAAAAAATAAAAATACACACTAGTCTTGTAACTGAGCGTTTCTCATAGGTTAACACAATGTAATATATATATATATAGGTAAATATCTAGTTTGGTCTAACAGATGAAACTGCAGTATGCCTTTGCTGACTGTGAGTAAATGCCAGTTTCAGACCTCAGGCTTGGCACGCAGGTAGATGATGCCATCCAGTTTAATTTGTTTGCCAAACTGATGGTGCAGCCAGCTATGCCAGTCCTGGTATATGGCCCACTCCGTCTCATTTACACACTCACTTTCATACAGGTTAGCGGCAAAGATGTACCTGAGAACAGACGAACAAGAAAAGGATTAGTCATTAAAGCAGGGAACATCAAATCAAACAAAGCAAAAGGCAAGTACATGTTCTTGCTCTCTTGCTGCACAGGCAAATGAAAGAAAGAAAAGAACATGACTTCAAAACAAGAAGCATGATGGCTCTTACCGGTCACTGTAAACAGAACGCTCAAAGAACTGCACTGGGTTTTCCGCCTCTCGCAGCTTCCCGTTGGTGGATTTGATCTGGGCCCTGATGCGGCTCATGCAGGCATAGCTCTGGAAGGTGTAGGCCCAACGCTCCGGCTTCTCATACATCATTTGGAGAACATTTCCTCCGCTCTTCTGAGACGTGGTCAGCTCCTGAGAGAACAGGAAGCCAGGTTTTAAACACTGGGGTGAGTGGTTCTGAGTAGAACTGCAGATCAGTCAAATACATCTTTACTTTCACACTTTTGTCTTGTAACAGTGACAAACTCTCCCTCAGTATGCGAATAGACCAGCAATGAATGCAATGCAGCCTGACAGTAGACGAGTAACAGTGATCGTGTCCTTACTTCTCACACAGTAAAGCACCTTGGGCTTGTGAGGGTACGATGCCCTCTGGTGAGCAGACTACATGAGGAGTTGGTGACTCATGATGGAGTCAGTAAGATCTGAATAGTCCTATTGAGAGATTATTTTAATACACCTGATAAGAGATTATTTCATTACTTAAGAGATACCAGTTATGAACATAAATAACAATAAACCAACTGAAAAAAAAAACATCAAAGTTCAGTGCAAGAAGCCATGCTCTATGCGCCATTATCAAACCCGGAGAGGCAGAGGTTATTTTCAGATACTATTATTGGTTTTGGTGTCATAATGTGTGACAATGCATGTAGGGTACATCTTGATAGTCATATGATTATAGCTACAACTCATAGAAGTAGAGAGTATATTCAAACAAAGTCCCTTTCCCTCAATAACGAATGAAAGTATTAAACAGACACTGTTGCTTCTACAACACGGTATGTATAAATAGTAGCTGACCCTGTGTCAGCATCTGGAGCAGTTGTTGCACTCAACACACTTTGACATTTCTTGACTGTCTATTCTTATCTCTGATCTGGGATGAATTTATGGTAACAATGTTTATGTTATGTTAATAAGGGTATATTGGACAGGATTTAAGATTAAAGGCGCAGCCCTTGATCCTAGCAAAAGGTTGTTGAGATTTGAGCTCCATGACACCCCTCCCTTCTACGCTCCTGAAGCAACTTGGTTGATTGGCTGGAATAGTGTATGGTTTGGTCTGAGCCACTTTGTCAGTTTGGCAGTCAAGTTAATTTCTATTTGTCTTTGAGTGAAGCAATTTATAGCAGTGTAGTTTGGGTGGGGTACGTTAGGCTAGGCTGGTGTGACTCTCCTCTAAGCATTCAGCTGTTGACTACAGTACCATGAAGCATAATCCGCAGGGATATCTAGTAACGTACGAGCAGGCAGCTGCTATTTAACACGGCCCCAACAAACAAACTGCCAATTTCTTTGACTGTATTTGACATTTAAAAGATGATAACGCCTCTTGCAGATTGTTCAATATTGTCCTCTAACCAGGAAAATTAGACCAATACAAGATTTACCTAGCTTACCTCAAACTCGTTTTGGTTGGTTTGTACGTTGCACCACCTTGCGATCGGCTCTGGCACGACTTCCCAGTCCCTGTTTCGCTTCTCCAAAAGGCGCACGAAGGTCGACTTCCCGGCGGCTTAAATAAACCGAACGTAGGCATTGTTGTGGGTTACCAGTATCAGAGACACAACATAATGTACAGAGTATTGATCTGTCTATAGCAATGATTTTCATTGCTTGTTCAAGTTTCATTGCTTGTTTAAAAAATGTTTAAACTTGATTAAAGCTTGCTTGTTTAAAACGGAAATAATATAATCAGTGTATGTGCGTCTATGATCAAAATTGATGTAACAAACTTAAGGAAAACTATATTTTGTGGCACATTTGGCGCCTTAATTAACACGCAGGCTACTTCCAAAACAGCTGCGTGATTCGCACCTGTGTCCAACATAACACAAGCTACCTAGGTGTACAAAGTGTCAGGTCCTTTTATCCAATTAAAATGAGATGATATGCGTTCACTTATCCATAGTCGGATCCACTATGTTATCAAACAATACAACGAACATTAGCTGTTGCCTCCATACTCACCAATATTGCCCTCAATGGAAATCTGCTTAATTCTTTTCTTGCCATCATCGGGGCTGGGACATGCTCTTTTCGGTGTTCGCGACATAATTATTTTTTGAGTGTATTTGAAAATATTTGAAATATATCAAAAGACCGTGAAAGGCAACCCGCACGTATAGTCCGACTCGATACACTGTTCATAGGAAGGTTTTAGAATTTTGGCGCTACTTTTCCCCGCACTGTCAAGAATGATGAAGCACCGCCCACTGTTAAAGGAGCCGAGTCGAGGTACAGTCAAGTCAAGAACTATTGTAAAAAAAAAAAACACACAACAACCTGTAATTTCATTAACATACACATATTTAGATGTATTGTGACCGATCCGGTGTTTTCTTTGCCCTTAAAGATTTGTGTTTAAAAAGGAATTTCAAAAGGGCTTTTTAGCCTAATGCCTGTCGACTGAAATTGACTGATATCGATCTGCCAAATTATTTAGAAATTGTCTAGGTGTGCCTTCTCTCACCTCTTCCCTTTCTGGTCCTAGGCATTTGTTTCTTATTCTATGTCCTGAAAACGAAAAATAATTGCATCTAACCACTTGAAGCGAATAAATAATATAGGTCTCCTTAAAGCAGCAACAAGAAGTTCTGTTCCAAAACTAGCAAGCTTACCTAAAAGGCATGCAAAACCGTGCAAGCACCACCAACAGCCCAGTTGACACTGATAGAAGCTTGCCAACACACTAACTGGTGTCTTTTGGCAGTATAGCTGGCAATGTCATGTTAAAATTACATAGTGCATATCCTGGATGTCTAATGGGAAAGAAACAGGTGTTTATCTGTCCTTCACATGACCTATCATGACATATGACAACATGACATATGCTATCAAAATGAATTTGAGGATGGTACCAAAACTATCTGCCTATAAAACCGTACCTCAAAAAGTGTGAAATTGTTGCACAGTGTTACTTTAAGAAGGACGTCCTTATTGTAGGCCTTATTATTATCCTTATTGTGGCCTTATGCTAGCAACGAACCATTTCTGATAAGGTTGCGTGCACACCTTTAAAATAAAATACCACTGAATGGCGTCTGGTCGATGTGACGTTATATCCGGCAGTGGCTTGTGAAAACAAGCTGGCAACCTACTGTGAAACTCGTTTTTGAAAAGTTTTTTTCATTTTACAATTTTGCTCAGAACTGCTAGCTACAAGGACATATCAAACACTGATTTTGACAGCTGTTTGTTTTCACCGAGTTGCCTGCAACGTGATCGCGCAACGTCACTTCTGGTTATTCGCCGACTCTACAGTAGAGAGTGAAGCGGGCTTTTCTATTTAGGGGGCGGGTAGTAGCAGCAGTAGCTACTGTGATAGTGGCTGGCAGGTTTGCAAGTTAGTTTTCAGCCTAACAGCACAGTATGCTTTCGTGAAATGTCCGCCTTTGTAGGAATCAGCTGCCCAAATCTGATCAGAAAATTGGTAAAGGTTTGAGACAGAGATTCATAATGTTAACTGAAGCTTGAAATCTAGCTGAATGACTGAACTTTTACTCCAAAGATTTTACATGGTTATCAAAACCAACCTGTTGACTGTTTCCTGCTAGACAAGCTATGCTAGGTTTTAAGTAACAAAGTAATTCCACATGGTGAGTTCAAACGTATATCTTTTACAGTTGCAGTGTGTCCGAAGTAAACTTGTTATAAGAGTCAGAGTGTATGCAAGTAATTATCGACTCATTTTGTGTATTCTCGTTACTTTTGAATTTGCTAGCGAGCTAGCTAACAGAGTTATCAGCTGAGATTTACGTATCTAATGTAAACAATGTCAGAGACAGCAACGCTAGCTAGCTATCGGAACTGTGCAGCATAAAGTCACGTAACATTAAGCACTAGCGGGGCTTCAGTTGGTGGCGACCAAAGCTCACGGCTAGCAAAAATGTATTCTGTTGAAATTGATTCTGTATGATCACTTTAAAAGTTCAACAAACACAAAAACACGTTTAAACAAAGTTTCTGGTGTTTTTCATCAAATATATTAATTTATAGTCCTTAAACACACAACCCATTTTGGCTGCCTACAGAGGGAGAGAACGAGAGAACCACTGCACTAAGCTCTTGGACCTGTAAACATGCCAATAAAGCTCAAGTTCCCCAACGTTCTCTTTTCGCAATATGTGCAGCAATCTGGAGATGGATGAGCTCTCCACTAGCCAGGTTTTAGGCTTTCTTCTAACCAATGACATTAATCTGGCTACCTTTTGCTAAATGTATATATATATCACAATTCCTGTGAGTTGCGCACATAAATAATGTTCCTTTAGTCAAACTAAAAACTTAATTTAGGCCTACTTGCGTGCCGCCATGGGCGACGAACGTCTCACAACTTGCGTGTTTTTTGTCAAGAGAGTGAGCTGCAAACATTGATCTGGATAAGGTGGTCAATACGTTTGCAGGAATGAAATGGAGCACGGCGAATTTGACGGTTAATGTTGTCTCGGAGGTCTATAGAACGCGGTCACTTCGAATGTGAAATCAAATACAAACTGTTAGCCTATTTCTAAGAATACATCAATCAGTTGTATGTCTACATTAACATTAACACAATGTCTAGCTATAATTCAATGTCAATTTCTACAATTATTTTGTTGAGAATTAAATTAGGATAATGGTAAAGATACAAAACTATGTCTACAGTTCAGCTTCTATTTGCGCTTGGCGCATGATGAAAACGGCTGGCTTGCGCGTATGGTAGCATAGGCTATGTGTTTATTATTTTTGCAGAACATAAAGGAAACACACAGTCGATTTCATATGATTCACTGAATTAGTGGGTCATAGGTTTAACTTCCCACCAAACAAATAGTCTAGCCTAAAATGCGATTTAATAAGGTGTCCAGAACCAGGACAGCTGCGGTAGAAATAGCCTACGTCAGTGTACAAACAAGTTTCCCTTGGTAGCCTATAGACTTTCAGGGGCAGAAAGTTGTGTGCTTAAGAACACTCACTGTTCCTCTTAAATTTACATTGACTACTGTCAAAAATGTGCGGTGAACAAGCTGGCGTGTACTAACGTGTACGGTTTTTTTTCTTCTTCAGGAAACCGTAACCTTAAGTGTATAAAGGACAGAATGACTACTGCTGGCGGTCTCCTGTCCCCCGAGTCCACTGTTACATCGTTATTGGCTAGTTCTGGACACCTCGTGAGCACTTTACATCCGGAATCCTCACAATCCATTTGGTACAAAGATACAAAATATGAGTCTGCTTCAGAGGCTCTGGATGCATACATTGCTGACTTCAAGTGGACCCAGTTGACCTCAGGGCAACCTAGAAGACATCTGAAGCTTCCAAAGACCCCAGTCACCTCTCGTCTACCCCGTTCTGGATTGAGGAACAAAGATGGTAAGTTTGATATGTCAGCAAACTCGTGTCAGCTGCAGTTACATATTTTAACAAAGGCAGTGATGTCCTGCAATCATTTTCTTAGTAATATTGACTACTTGTGATGTAAACTGGTGGTATTGGTTATATCCTTTATGTGTGTCTGTTCCAGTGCTGAAGGATAGCCTGACTGACAGGGAGTTGAATTTCCTCCGTTTGCCGGTTGGGGCTCAGCATCGAGATCCAGAGTGCCTGAGCCTTAGCACAGATGACCTGCTAGTGCTGCCCTGTGACGGCTCCCTGCCGGTCACCCGCACCTCTGCTTTCCTCTCCCAGTCTGGTATGCAGCTACCAGGGCACAGCTCCTGTTCTCAACCTCAGCTGAGAGCCCAGCCCAGAACCACGGTAGGCCAAAAGTCCCATCCACAACCCAAGCTTAGAGGCCACCCTGTTACACAAAGCTACCGTCACTGGTCCTCACTCAGACCCAAGCTGAGCAGCACTACAAAGACTGCTACAAAGACTGCTACAAAGCAATCAGAGGAAAGCTCACACAGGATCGAGGCAAAAAAACGAACTGGGCGGCTAGAGGCCACTCCGCCAGGAAACATGTGGCCAGGACAACTAGAAACTTCAGTTTCCACTGGCAGGGAGGTTCCAGAGGACGCCGCTATGACCCACCATTATCCGCGTTGGATGACCAGTCAGAGGTCGGAGATGGATTTCTCTGGGATCACCAGCGTTCCTGAGCTGAAGTATCCAGCATGGCTTCAGGAGTGTGACCCTCCAGTGGAGCCCAGCGACATCACACACCCCAGTCGTGCATCCGTCCCATCCTGGCTGGGCGAACTGGACGAGTCATATCAAGAAAGAAGCAACAAGAGGACACATAAAGACTTGCCCGGTCATCAGAGGATGATGTGCAGTTCTGGGGCAGTGCACAGAAACCAGACAACATCCCTCGTGCAGACGCAGGCCGATCACTTATCTTTGAGGGAGCTCAGGATGCAGTTTGTGGAGCAGCTAGCTTTGGAAGAGGAGAACCAGAGAGAGGCTGACAACAGCCACCCTTTTAGAGGTCAGAAAGTTCAAAAGTTATTTGCTTAAGCAAGGTCAGTCATGGAATGTTGTGAGCAATCTCAGTGCCTGGTAGCTTCTAGGAGCAATAGCTACCACAGGATGTGTTTGGGTTGGACTAGCCATTTGAAATGCTATTAATTCATGCTATGTAATCATTCCCACACAGATTTGTTTGTTGTACAGGGATACACACAACTACCATAAGAACAGATGGCTAGATCCATGGATCAATCTGTCACATGAACTCTCCCAGTAGCAGTTAAAAAATTTTTTTTAGGATTGGTAAAGTCTCTCAAAAAACATCTTTGTGTTTTTGTTTTGTGATGTTTTGATTGATTGAATAAGTATTTACACAGGAAAAGGCGAAGAGTACCATCTTATATGCTATAGTTTACAGCCTTCAATTTAAGCTGGTTTTATTTTTTCTGTACCACTCCAAAACAGATTTCACAACAAGTACACTAATGGGCTGTGAAATGGTTCTACCTGGAGCACTGTTGCGGTAGTGTCTTTGATGGTAACTAGATGGTTCTCCTTCTGTTTGTAGATGATAAGATCGAGTCTTTGATCCAGAGGGCAGAGCAGGCTCTGAACTCCCCCTCATTGGGGATCAACAACCAATCAGACAAGCAAAGCAGTCCAGGAGGCACAGAAGAAGACTTGGGGGCAGATCGCTCTTGGGATAATCCGCCTGTGACATTGTTAGTGAAGAACTTCTTTCTACGTGCAATCTTTGACAGCTGAATAAAGAGAGTTTGAAGGGTGAAATATATGTAGTACATATATGCAAATACAAATATTGTATTATCCTTTGGTTCTTTGAACAGACAGAGAAAAGTGAAAAAGCTACCCCTATTTCAGAATAATGTGAGGTGGATTTTTCTGTTTACCCTGCAGTAAATCTCCTGTGCCAGTAGGGGTCAGTGGCACTCCTCAGAAGTCTGAGGAGGGCCAGATTAACATCAGAGAAGAGGTTTGAGTTTTGCATGAGTAGTGGCTCCCTTTTTAAAGTCTTATTCATTCTTTTTATTCATAAAGACCCTGCAGGGTGATTGTCTTATCTGTCCACTCATTGCCTGTGCTTCCCAGACCTTTGGCTCAAACTCATCAGGATACAGCAGCAGGAAACATCCTGGTCCGGTGGAGGCCCTGAAACAGATGCTGTTCAGCCTACAAGCAGTGGAGCATAAGGTTGCCCAGGAAAACGACCCTGTTGCAGAGGATGCGTTGGGTGCTGATAAGAGGACCCCACTTTCACAGGAGCACCAAGCCCTAACAGGAGAGGTCAGGGCTTTAACCATGTTTCTTTCAGTCCTTTAATAGGGATGTTTATGAACTAGCCTTTAATGCCTTTTTATGCTAATCCAAGGTTCCTAACCTGGTGGAGGATTACGAGTCTGTGCCTGGTGGCGAGTCTCTACAAAGGTACGCTTTCAGTTTTTCTAAATCTGAACACAACTACTTTTTTAATGTTTTTTTTTTTTTTTAAATGCAGCCTTTCAAGGATCTTGCGATGAGAACTGGCGGTGTCTGTTTTGTGATTGGGGTTTGGTTAATGTCACAGGGCTCTGCAGTGTCTGTTTTGTGATTGGGGTTTGGTTTATGCCACAGGGCACTGCAGTGTCTGTTTTGTGATTGGGGTTTGGTTTATGCCACAGGGCACTGCATCACCTGGGACGACTGAAAAACCTGGTTGATGACATCAAGGAGAAGAAGGAGAGAGAACCGCAGGCAGGGAGAAACCACCATGTTACGTGACAGGGCCACAAGGAAGTGGCATCCAGGAAGCCTATAAGCCCACGCTACACCTGATGGCCTATAAGCACACGCTACACCTGATGGCCTATAAGCACACGCTACATCTGATGCACTATAATCACCTTTATGTTGCACTGTTGGCTGAATCCACATTAGGACCATTCCCCTGCTGTGTTATTTACTGATATGAAAAGCCAGTTTTCAAAATGTATAGAAATACAGATACACCAAAATTTTGAAGACAACATCAACAGAATGTCTGTATTCTTTGGTAATAAATCCTGAAGGAATTTTGACATACTACAGTGTACAGTGTTTGGCAGGCTGAGTAAATGTGTTATTTTAGGTCCTGCAAAAATGAGTTCTGGAAGTGTTTTATGTCCTTGCTGATCATTTCTTCTATTCCAAGTTGCTACACAGTTGAAACACAGTGAAATGTATCTCAGTGCAAGATCAATTCCATGGAATACAGCTTCACTAATTAAAGGATGCCATTATGTGCATCTGGATAAAATATTTTATACTATATTATACTATACTTTTATTTTACCGTAACTTGTTCTGCAGTATGATCAGACTCAGCTCTTTCCACTGAGGAATCAAATTAAACTTTGCATTGAACTTGAGCTCTAGCCTGACGCTAATTAGGGAGAGGGGGTGAGAAGAACCACAGGCAGTGCAGTGAGTGAGAAAAAGAGGGATGAAAGAGAAGTGAGAGAGAGAGAGAGAGAAAGGTGGTGAAACAGTGACTCAGTCATTACTCAACTGCAGTCAAGATGCCGGTCCATCTCAGGCGTCCTCCGTCTCAGCTAAGACTTCACGGTGTGTGTGCGTCAGTGATAACTCTGAAGTTCTCAGGAACTAAAAGTACCCTTAAACAGAGGACACTAGAGGACACTTTGCTATTTTGGAGGATTTCCCATATCGCATCTGTAATTTGACTCCATGCAAAGAATAGGAATGGAACCTAATTAATGCAATATGTCAGAGAGCATAAGCTGACCGTGTCCAAGTTTGTGCTGCTAGTGTTTCGATACCACACAGATCTTGTATGGAAAAACTCAGCAGAGTGGCTCAGAAGACAACTACTAGAGAAGCTGTCGGCAAAAATGACAGTCCTTTCAGAGGTATGTATAGACCCAGTGCCCTGTCCCCATGCCTTCAGGATTGGATCATAGTAAGCCTGGAGGCATTTTGTTTTTTAACAACAAAACCTACACACTGCACATGTAATCAGTTGTGCTATATGCAGTTACACATCTATGTCCGAGAGAAAAGACTAACACAAAATTAAATAACTCAGATGGGTCCATTTAGTCCTAATTTAATACCTCCTGGTGTTAAATACAACCATTGCTGATAGCACTGGTGAGAGCAGTGTAGCCAGTGCTGATAAAACTGCTCTAAGAGAGTTAGGTGATAAGACAACAGTGAATGTGATCAACTGCGGCTGATGCACAGCACTACATCACCAGAGTCAGGGATTGGAATCAGCCACAAGTCAACCAATCAGGACTTTTGGGCCAGAAGTGTGCTCAGCTTAATCTTTCCATCCATGGAGGCGGTGAGGCAGGTGCCACAGTCCACCGCAGAGCACCAGTCCACCGTCACCACAGGGGCCTTGTGCCCTCCCAGGGCCAGGACACTCTCCAGACCAGTCTCCCCCTTATTTAACTACAGGAGGAAAAGAATCAGAATCACGTACACACCCAGATAGATAGACAGAGTCTGACATATACAGCACGAAAGGAAAATAAAATGTACATATTTGTACACTTTAACTGGGTAACTGTGATGAGAGATGGATACAGGCAGTGATGCAGTGTATGTACTGCTGTCATCACACACACACACACACACACACACACACACACACACACACACACACACACACACACACACACACACACACACACCATGAAGTGGAAAGAACAGAACTAGAAATGGGGCTGCTTGAAAAGGTTGAATAAAGCAGCACTTGTAGGAGTGAGGATCCAACAGCGAGAACAAAACGTCCCACACATGAATGATGGTGAGGCAGGGACTTACCCTGTAAATGAGACCTCCAGTGCTGGAACAGGTGAGCACATGCTGCCCCTCTGAGTCGAAGGCGAAGAGCCGGCCGCGGGGCACCTGCACCTGCTTGTACCCGCTGTACCCCGACATTACGAAAGGCCCCGTGGCGTCCTGAGATAGGGAGTACTCGGATTGCTTCACTCCACTGCGGTGGATGTTCCACTGGATAAACTGGAGTTGCCATGGTCACACACATATACAAAGAAACACACGCAAACAAAACAAGACACCACAAGATCAAACAACAATCACTACATCAGGAAAAGCCAGTGGGCTAATACTCTGATAATTTGTTTCTCCAACAACATCACACGGGCTAGCAAAGTGAAAGGACTATCAATGAGTCTCCACCTTGCCATCTTCGCCGATGCTAAACACCGTGTTTTCATCGTAGCTGAACTCCACACTGTACACCTCTCCGTCATGGGCCTTCCAACTCATGGCACTCTCATACCGCTGCATGTCTGTGGAACGACAAGAGGAAGAGGAAGAGACAGTCAGAGGGACCAACACAGGCAATGAGGAAGAGTCCATGCTTGGGAAGGCTGAGGTAATCATCTCACCAAAAAGCCGAATGACTCCATCAGCAGCTCCTGTGACCAGCAGGTTTCCGTTGTGGTTGAAGGCTGTGCAGTTAATGGCTACTGGTCCAGGTTCCAGAGAAAACTGAAGCTGAGAATATGGAGAAAGAAAATTCTGTTATTAAAGACAAGAAAATCAGGGATTATGCAATTATTACAAATATATTATCAGTATGCTAAAATGAATACATCATACCCTGCCTGATCTCATAGCCTGTCAAATCCCCAGTAAGAGTACCTTTCCTCACTGGTGTTTAGGCCCTACACTTCAGAGTGTTTTCCCTGGCCTGAGTGAGCACAAGAAGATAGCCTTCCAGAGAGCACTAGTGATGGGTGTCCACAGGCAGGACCACAGAGACACCATCCCTCATCTACCTGCTGTTTAATGGTCTTGGTGTCCACAGGCAGAACCACAGAGACACCACCACTCATATACCTGCTGTTTAATGGTCTTGGTGTCCACAGGCAGAACCACAGAGACACCACCCCTCATCTATCTGCTGTTTAATGGTCTTGGTGTCCACAGGCAGGACCACAGAGACACCACCACTCATCTACCTGCTGTTTAATGGTCTTGGTGTCCCAGAGGAGGAGCTTCCCAGAGGCAGGGAGTGCGTTATGGGAAACCGCCTCGGACCCACTGCTGGTGCGAGCGGCATGAGCTGCTGCTGAACACACAAACGACGTGCCACTCGGGCTATAGGCAAGTGATAAGATCCTACATGAAAACACACACACACACACACACACACACACACACACACACACACACACACACACACACACACACACACACACACACACACACACACACACACACACACACACACACACACACACACACACACGGGTCAGACACAAGAGACCAATAAAATAGTGAGTAACTGATGAATAACTATTCTTCTTTCCTCTTGAGTGCTGCTCTTACCGCGGGTGAGCTTCATCGATGGCCATCTCATACAGGTTCTTCTTAGCGTCTGTGTCATACAGGCGTACCGTACCCACGCCACTTCCCAACAGCAACTAATGGTGGAGAGAAAACTCAGAATTGGCAACACCGTACGGTTGTGTAGTTAAGATGAACACAGCAAGATGCCAGTTCAGTGTAGAACAGACTGAAGCTCTTAAAGATAAATACCAGTCTGTCTGGCTTGGTAGCCCATTCCAATGACAGAAGGGGCGACTTGGACATGATGGTGGCTTTGGTCTGCATTATGGGATTGAAGGACCAGACTTTAATGACGCCGTCCACGTCCAAACTCGCCACTCTTCTCCCCGAGCTGTCCACCCTGCACACGGACAGAGGAACAAATCAATCATACATTTTTATTCTTTGTTATTTGTTAGATCAAATAAATGAGATGTTAGATCCTGCCAAAGGAATGGCAGTGTGGGAGTGCAACCCACCTGCAGTGCATGATTGAGGAGTGATGCTCGCCGTACTCGTCCTGACTGAGCTTAATGAATGGCTGCTCCATGCATGCGCCGATGTCAGCGCTCGCTTGCGCCTGATTTGTGGGCGAATCTGTGGGATTACTCATCACCTCTGTATTGGGCTCTGAGTCAGAGCTCTCTCCCTTTCTTTCCACATTCTGAGGAAATATATCCACACACACACCCAAGTTCTGAGACGCGTATTAACCCACTCGTGGAGAACAAGGTCAAAATATTGAATTCGGAGCCATGTCTGAGGTGACAGGCAGGCCGCAACAAAAAACTATTAGAGACATGAGTCATATCTCTAGTGTCATGTCTCCCACAGAGAACAATGGTACCAGTTCAAACTATACCACTGCTGTCCAAAAGGCTTAATTAGTATTCCCGCCATCAAATTAAAACATTAATGGGGGCTTTATGAAAGAATGACAACTTGACCTGGGGAATCACTTCATGTTAAAGCAGACATGAAAATAGTGTGAAAAATGTGAAATTGTCAGTATTGTTAGGTAGGCTGGTAATGCATGCTGCCACGGCGCCATATGGACCTGCTGGATGGGCTTGTAGAAGAGCTCTTTCCTTTGTTTCTCGTGATCCTGCTGCCTCTTTTGTCTGGATGTGCCTGCTGAGGACTCGGGCGTCATCCCCGTCACAGGCACCATCTTAGGCTCCCGTGCTGGAGCGGAGTCTTTAGATTTCACCACCTGGGGACGAGGAGACAAGCCAACAGACACAACACCACATCAGATATTAAACATGCATGAAGCCTTTCTGAGGTTTTTTTTCCTGTTAATTAGGTTAATGAAGTAGAAATTGGGACATTTTTAATGACACCTAATTCTGGTCACTCGAACACGTGATGCAAGGTCTGCCAAGTGGCTCTTTCCAAACAAAAACAAAAAGTCTTCCAGACTTCAGTTATCCTCAGGGAACACTTAAGTTCAGTGCCTCAAGCTGCTGTCTCCGACAACAGGAGCTTTTATGTATCCGGGAAAACATATGGGCTCACATGATTGGCTACTGTGTCCTTTCTCCCCATGGAGGACTGTGTTGGCGAGGACCCAGCTGCTTGAGGCGCCTTGGCAGGTGCCCGTTTTCCTTGGGGGAGGAATGTTGAGAAGAAATTGCGCGGGGGGGTGGAAAGGTTGACTGGACGCTGGCTGGACACCAGGTCTCTGTGTGTAGACAGAACACACACCAACTCAGATTATTTCTATCTCTCTCGACACACACACACACACACAAACTACTCCCTCATCTGAGATCACTCCTAGTAAATTAAATTCCCCCCACCCTCCCCCCAAGACACTGGGCCATTGAAGAGAGTAGACTGAAAACACACTCCGTTCTGGGAGAGGAAGAGTTTCGGTATAGTGGCCCTCATGAGTGGAAATCTTTCTCTCTTGTGAATATGTGTTTGCGAATGTTCTCAAAGATAATATACCACACTCTAACGTAAGCCTTTCCTCTCACCAGATATGGACTGCTTCAGTGTGTAGATTCGGGTGAAACTTTGAATAGCTCCTGCAAAGCTTTTAGTGAAGTTGTGCGCTAATAATTGCTGATTCAACACCTTCACTTATCCAGGAGGCCCACTCGTTATGCTTAGGACACTTCAGAAAGAAACATCACTGTAATGCTCCCATAGCTGCTCATTAAGCATGGCTTACAAATCCTGAAACTGCTCCTAACATCTTCAAAAATAAGCACTCTCACACATCAGACATGGAAGTAATCAATGGACTCAACAATTCAGGTGAATTGTTTATTAGTCCTTCATGGCCTTGTACTGCCAACAAAACACTGCCAACAAAATCTTGACTGTATGATAAATATGTTACCTCTGTTCCGCTTCTGAATGTAACAGCAACCAAGAATCCTAACTTCTCCATATATTACAATATTAAAAGCACCCCTGCTCCAATACTAATCCCATTCCAAAGTCAGTCCTCACAGCTCAGTGTCTCCGAGTCGATCCATGTGTTGAACGTAAGGCGGAAGCCTGTGATGAACCGTCTCTTCATCCTTCTTCTGACGAGATTCTCCTTGTAGTATAAATAACTGGGAGTCGGATGAAAAATATTATAAACAAGACATTCCTCAAGCAGGTACACTTATATAATTAATCTGAAACGATAGGAATTTGCTACAAATTTCCAACAAGGAAAGTCTTTGACCCATAGGTGAAGACTGTGAGACAGAAATTGTGATGTGAATATTTTAGAATGTGCCTTAAATATCTGGTATGTGTCTCACAGTTTGTCGGAGTTGTTCGTACTCTTCTTGGAAACTGGTTGTCCTTTGCATCTCTGCATCAAAGTTTAGAAGCACTGGAAGGGGTAGTACTGTTAAGGAAGAGCATTATTCACTCATTCACTCCTCCTCATATTTCAGACCCATTTGGTATGCCCACTATCACAGATATATTTATTTTAAAGCAGTTGACACTTGGCTACTCCCATAAACAGCTATCTGTCTGAATAGTTAATTGACATTAACATTGATATTTTCATAATATGCCTTATGGAAAAATACTCAATAATCTAATCTTCCAATTTCTACAGAGCCATGGCAAAAATAGGAAACCCTTAATCACGCCACCGTAGGGTTTACCTCATGTGTGTAACGAACAAGCATCAGAAGAGATGGCTGCACACCATGTGCTACACTACATGTAGTACTACTCGAATCTCAGAAACACAAAAACATAGAACATATATTCAAAGTTTGTGTGTTTGCATGAAACTCCTTGACAACTGATTCCCAAGGATATGCATGCACTGGAAGAGCACACTGAGGAAGTTGTGAAGTGAGACGAGAAATGTGTCAGCCCACTGGCGGGAAAAGTAAGGTGCGAAGACTGGATTCTGTTCAGGGGAGGGGATGAAGGGCAAGATGAACCACTCGCGCCATTCTGCCTGGCCCTGAAGCTCCACAGCTTGCTTCTGGAAGAACTCCTGAGTTTTCTCAAGGTTCTTCATCTGGAGGCAACAAGAGAACACGTGTGAAAACACTGCTAGACATTTTTCTCATTCTGTGCTTTAGTTAATGTCAATGACAAAATCTATACAAACATATGATCGTTTATGTTTGTTCATGGCAACCAAAACCAAAGTGATGCCTCTGACGAATTACAACAGTAATGGGGCAAATACATCATGCAAGAGAAAAACACTTTTGAAACTTTTAAATTCCTTTTTTTATGATGGTGGCATGTATAGACCATAACCTGAACAGTGTAGACAAGGTAATATCGGAAGAGGCTGGTTCTGAGTTTGCTGACAGTGGGCCTATAGACATCTTCTAGACGACAAAAGAGACGTCGATCAAGGTAGCCCCAGTAATCCTTCAGTCCTGTCAGGTCGTAGTTCTGGATGAAGAGCTGCAGCTGTTCGATGATCTTGTCGACCTAGGTGGGTGGGAATAGCATGTGTACTACCAGAGTCGGTTATGTGTATCACAGAGACACAACATCCATTGAGGAACATTATGTACTTATGTATCTGTAAGTGTGTGTACCATTTAAAATTATACCTACACGGAATCCTTTTTCTCTGTCGGTTTTTATTTCAGAATCGAAATATTTAAGTGTGCTAGTAAACCCCCGGTATATTAGGTACTCCTTGACCAGGTCATCTGTTCTCTCCACGGCCGATGCCATTTTGGCCTCTGTGCAGAAAGCAAAAGGGTCCAGACAAAAGCTCATCGGTCACTGACACATGTATTTATACCATTAGATAAACATTCATAACATTTCTGAAGATCAGCAAATCAAGGAACCCGTTGCTTAGTTCAACTTAATCGAAGTCAGCAAAGTGGGCCTAGCAAAGTAGGCTACTAGTCAGTCATTCATTGCTCTACCTAGCTGACATGAGAATCTATCCAACCAAGGCAGGCTTGTATATTTTGCGACGTAAAGAAAATGCTGTATTAACGGTCATTGACATTTTCAGCATGTATGTACATTCGGAACTAGCCACGCTTTTCTTTCTTACCTTGAGTTTATGTAGAATTAAGAGGAAATTCGCTAACTTTCCTTTATCAACAAAGCTTGTGAAAATACTTCCTGTTTTTCTCTCATTCTGGTCATCATGTGATTATCTACTGACGCCACGTGACATGCAGGTCTAATTCTGTCCGAACGAGAGCGCTCTTGTAACAGTAACAATTTTAGAGTTTCTTCTAGCATTATGCTTGTCTTTAAACACAGGGTTGTTGTGTGCTGTTGTTACGACGCAACAAATGAAGAGCCAGACCACAGAGTTGTACAAAAATACTATTTATTCCTATATAACACAAAACACAGGGTACAATAGTGAGTGCCAAGCACCAGCACCAAACGCATGGTGTTCACCAGCCTCCAAAGCATGGGGTGAATGCAAGGCCTCCTTCTGAAGACAAACCGCATGGCTTTTATCCACACCTCCCCAGGTGTGGACAATCAGGCTAATTATGCCCATTCACCACCTATAGGCTATTGCACTGCCACTGCAAAGCCAGTAGGGGTGTAGAGGGGCGTAACAGCTGTGTGTATTATTTTGAGATGGAATTAACGTCGAATTTTCCTTTAATGGATGCCACGCCAATCGGTATTCGTCCACAAGCTTACTCACTCCTATGCACTCAGCTAAATGATGAGGATTGGTAACACTGACCTGTAAGCGCGCGCACACACACACACACAGAAATGTGTGTGTAAGTGTAAGGCAGGAGTGTGTAGGCCTACGCTTAATTACGTGTCAGTTCAATCCTCAAATGCCTTTGTTCACTTCACTGTTGGTTTGAGAATCACATGAGCATGTCCATTTTGTAGCTCTTGTCAGAACAATTTATCTGATTCATCCCCCCAGGCACATGTTCATCTCCCTGTCAACAATGAAAGTAATGTCTTTCAATGAGTTCATAAATGTTTCACCACTGGAGGAGACCAAGGGACACGTTTGGCTTCCCTCAGGAAGACATATAACACTCAGTTTAGGATCAATCTTTTGATCGGAGGTCAGGTCTAGGTGGAATGGAAAGTGGCCAATAGGAAGACTTCATTTAAAAGAAAATAAAGGATTAATGCTTGGAATAGGATATTCTTTAATCACAAAGCTGAAACCTTTTTGAGAAGTTGATTTTCATCACCTAATTCTTGTTCTGAAATTATAATGCAATGATAAAATGAATTACAATAAGCGTTCTGTTTTAATGCAGGAGCAACACATTTGGTTAATAACGGTTGCTTTGGCATGAAAATACTACTTATACTCAGAGACTATTAGACATATTTCACAATGTTCTGTCACTTACCAATAGAGGCTCTTTTGGAAGGGGGAAGATTAAAGCAAATAACCTGGTGCAAAAACAAACACAGCTTAAAAACCTGCAAAGGTTTGGACACTTTAAGTGTAAGATTCTCTCAGAATGGATAGATAGACTGTTTCAAGGTGCGTTACAGAGCCCAAGGCCTGAACCCCCTAGAGGAAAAACTCCTTTTTTAACAGAAAGAAACTTTGAGCAGAAAACAACTCAAAAAAGGGGGTGCTTCTGCCTGAGGTCACATGGTAGAGAGATGGGGTGTGGAGGCAGGAGGGAGGGGGGGAGGAGCAGGGAGAATTAGGAGAAAACATATTAGGATACCAGTATACATGCAAATATACACTCAAAGATACATACACCACTGTCAGTGGATACAAATGGACAAACAGATAGATGGAAAGATGTAGATATAAATATAGACCAAGGCACCCGAGGTCATGGGTTTGATGCCCAGGGAGCATACAGATGAAAATGATATCTGAGCTGTACTGTAAGTCACGTTGGACACAACACTATGTACTGTAAGTCACGTTGGACACAACACTATGTACTGTAAGTCACGATGGACACAACACTGTGTACTGTAAGTCACAACACTATGTACTGTAAGTCACGTTGGACATAACACTATGTACTGTAAGTCACGTTGGACACAACACTGTGTACTTTAAGTCATGTTGGACACAACACTGTGGATTGTAAGTCATGTTGGACACAACACTGTGGATTGTAAGTCATGTTGGACACAACACTGTGGATTGTAAGTCATGTTGGACACAACACTGTGGATTGTAAGTCACGTTTGACACAACACTATGTACTGTAAGTCATGTTGGACACAACACTGTGGATTGTAAGCCACGTTTGACACAACACTATGGATTGCAATTTAGGCCTTTGTACTTAAGTGCTGCTGAGAACTCCCATGCTTCCAACTTCAATGCTTCCATGGTAATTCTTGTCATCTAACTCCATTGCTGGATGTTGAAAGGGAAAAGCAAAACATATATTTTTTTTGTCATTTAAGTTGTATTCCTTTTAACATATTAACTTCATACAAAAGTACAGATGATACAGATGTGATATAAGAAGATTCACAGTGAATTAAGAAAAAAAGAAAGAAAAACGGATCAACTAAAAAAAAGGCAGCCACAAGAAACCACCCCGGCACCACAATCATTTTTACATATACACATGAATACATACATACATGTACATACACATAGGTTTGAGGAGTAACTAGTTACATGTAATGGAGTTATGTAATTACAGTTTCATAATCAAAACGTTGGTGATTACAAATAGGTTACATTTGAATATATTATTTTTCGGAAAAAAGCTTATATGTAAAGTCTAACATTAGTTTTGCTACTTTGCAATTTGCTTTATCTACACCGGATACATTTATTTGATGGTACGAGCTCAAATTTTGACCGTTGTTTTTGATTAGTTCTCTCATTTCAATTAGCACTGCCTCTCATCTTCCATTCAAAAAGTAATCATAACTAATCAAATTGAATACGTTACATTACTTTATTGTAATTTATTAGTAATTAAAGTAGTTACATTACTTATTACAGTGTGTAACAGTGTAACTAGTAATCTGTAACCTATTACATTTCAAAAGTAACCTTCCCAACCCTGCATACATATACCTTCTGTCCATTAGTACCCTCTACCCTCTCTAAGATGTTGCACTGATAATGTCAGCCAGAAAAAATGGCCATTGGACTGTACTTACCCTGGCGGTCGTATTTTCAAAGGCAGCAGTCTCTTTTATGAGTTTAAGCCACTCTGTAAACTCTCTTCCAGTTGCATAGAAAAGGCCTGGCTGTTGCAATAAGACCTGTTATTGTCCATCCAAACTCTGCTTTAGTAAGGCCTGGTGGCTCAAGAGATTTGTCTCCTAACAGACATAATGGTGGGGATTCTGATAGAGGTTGTTTGAGCCACCCTTTGAGGTTTTTCAGTACCACCTTCCCCTTTTCAGTCCAAAGACAGATACCATGCTGCTTCCACCAATCCCCTAAATCAGTTAGATTGAATTGCTCTTCAGGGTCATCCAATTACATAAATGAGCGATCTCTATAGAGATCATTGACGACACGATATCCCTTTTGCAAACCATGTATCCCATAAAATATATTTTTATCTATACAGAGTGAGGGATTGTTACATAGAGGAATAGCATTTCTTTGTATTGTGAAACCCCCCAAATCTTGTGTGCACATGTCCACTGAGAATGTTAATAAAATTAGGTCTCCTTCTTCTGCCTTTAGCTGTGTTCTGTGATATCAGTTCCACAACACCAGAAAGAGCCGCAGGTGCCCCCTCCAGCTTTGCCCACCAGACTCGTCATTTGCCCAATGTCTCGCTCATTTATTCATTTCAAATGCTATGTTATATAATTCCATATTCGGGAGAGCCAATCCTTCACGAAGCAACAAGTTTTTTCAGACCATTTCTAGGCTTTTTTCCATGGAAGACTCTGTCAGAGATAGTTACTAGTATCATCATAGAGATATAATTGAATTGTGGAGCAACCGCAGTCTTAATAATATACATTTTCCCTCATAAGGTGAGATTTGTCAATTTCCCTTGGTCAAAATTTGTCAAGGAGCCATATTAATAGAGATTGTATTTTCTAGATCTGAACACAACCTAATACCTAGATATTTATTTCCAACTGGGCTCCAGTTAAACTGGAATGTGGTGATTTTTGATTGAATGCACCCTCTAGATATCAGCGGGCCCATCAGCAGGTAGCCAATTTATTTCATAGCGGTTGTTTCAGATGTAGAGAGGACATTACAGATTGACAATACAGGGCCCTTAATAAGTCATAAAATATCCTCTGCGTACAGAAACATTTTGTGTTCCTCTTCCCCTTGTAAAATTCAGGGCAGGGGTGCCAGGAATTGAGTGTGTACACAATCCCCTCTAAATTCCATCCAATGTGTGAGATTTATCAAAAGTGAAAAGCATTTCTCAAATATTTTCCCACAGCTTTGACCACATTCATCCATAACATTTTGTTGTGAAAAGCAGACCCTTTGCTGAATGCAAAATATGTCTGACCTGCAGGGAGCATTGGATTGCGTGCATGTGAGTGCATGTGAGTTTGTGTGTTCCGCGTGGGCTTCCTGGTTGTGTGTAGTTCCAATCATTTGTGTGTTCTCTCAGTTGATATTCTTTTTGTGATAAGTGTTCGAATTTGGAATGCATTCGTGTTCCCATTTTGTGTTAAAGCCAGCGTGTATTTTCTGTTAGCGATTGAATCAGTATGTTCTGCTTAAATGCCCCGGTGAGGTTTATCTCCTCTGTAAGCATCTTCGTCTGCCCTTTCACTGTACATTGAGTCTGCGCATAAGATCCCTGCCATCCAGTTCCTTCTGTATTTGTTTATTGTTTATTGTTTATTTGTGTATTGTTTAAGGTGTGCCTGACTTCTGATACACGCCAGAAGGGAAACATGACTCTTGCGCATTGCCACAGTATAGCCTACTAAACTGCGTTCAGAGACGTTTGGGGATTTTCATTGCACGAACATTAGTGAGTGAGTCTGTCACGGTGCATGTATATATCTTAATATACATTTCACAGATCAGGCGACTCTACATCAACCACGTGCGGCTGTACTGGACATGGCTGACATGGAAATAGAAAACTTCAAACTTCAAACTTTATTTATTTATAGGGTCATCTTAGACATTAGTGCATTTTTGCTAATCTGTAATAAAGAATAAAGAAATCAAAAATAGTTACCATAGTAGTTACATAACCATCAAGAAAAGTGTGGCCACAATATTACTAACATTTCCTGGTCTTCCTTCGGATGAAAGGGAAAACCAATATTTTCCAAATTGTCTGTGGAGAATAGTCTATATTTTACCACATGACCATATGAGCAAAACATTTTACGAGTTGATTGTATGCTGAATGGTAAAGTGACGCAATTAGAGGGGATTCGTAGCATCACAAGGGGTGCAACCTGTTGAATCTTAAAAGAGCCCTGAGATATGGAACAAAACGGCGCTAGGACCCAGATCAATGAGCACACCCGAACTGACAACTGTTCACGCTCAAGAAACCAAAGTGCCAACCAGATTGTCAAGAACGAAAAGGAAAACCCTCAGATGAACTAGGTGGTGTAAGGTATGTTTCCTTGTGTTTCTATGCCTGAGCTATTAGTGTTACGTGTAAGACATGAATAGATGTGATGACGATAAATTCAGCGCCGCCTTCTCGCTTTGCATAGGTTGAAGACGAAAATGCCTCGCCGCTGGGGAGATATGGGCTAGACAGACACCTGCAAGGAACATTTGAGCCTCATTGATATGTAAGTAACGATACTAATCAACTATTTTCAAAATTCGATTCAGATCGCCTACTTAAATATCGGGAAATTCCTTTCTTTTGTTTTCCTCCACGTTTGCCTTCATTTGGTTCCATCTCATGGACTCCCCTCTCCTCGTCTCTGAGTCATACCGCCCTCCCTCACGCAAACTTGTGGGAAGCAGCCCTTATCGCAACCTGCACCATTTATTGTGTAGCGAAAGGATCATGTATTGCCCTTGTTTTGTAGCTTTTAAAATGAGAGATGTGGCATTGCTTCAACGGTGATGCGGCGCACCTCTGCATCTTAAATACTCCAATGGACAAAATGGTTTGTAAACCATGTTCATAATGGTGTTTATTTTCCCAATTTGAGACCAGACATCAACACATATCATAATCCCTCATGTTATCATTGTGTAAATTACCATAGAGAAAAATTGGATCGTGTATTAACTCGGAAATGATCGTAAGGATAGTTGGATTAGCCTATTTAATTGTGTGTTATTCATGTGGTGTATTGCTTACGGTTTTCTCAGTCATAACCTAATAAATGTATGCACTTGTGAGAATAAGCTTGCTACAATTGTGCCAAAGAAAGTTAAATTGAATGTAAGTGTGAATATTAAGTTGGTCCAATATCTCTGTTAAAGCTGAAGTACTCAAGGCCTGGTGGTACCTTTATTGAAATCTGCTTTTAATTTATAAGGGAAACGTTTTCCCTTTCCTCAGACATCACTAGAGGATGAGAGTAGCATGTGCGGCCTTTATTTGCTTTGGTTGTTGGATGCCTTGTTCTGGTGCCAGAGAGGGCTTGTGTAGCTTTGCAGCATTTCTCCAGATTAGAGTTGAATCAGGCACATTGAGACTGGAGACTTTAGGTATCTGGGCCAAAGGTCATATCTTCATTCTGAACCTTTAAACGTTCAAATCTGTGAGACATGCTCTGAATGCTCTGATGTATTCTTTCTTGAAAGATATCTAGGCCACACATGTTGAAAAGAGAATCTTGTGGGAGTGTGACATTTGACTTAAATTACAGCTAAGAACAGCCCTATTGTTTGTCTCTGGACTGGAAAATGAACATTATGCTTGCATTCTACGCTAATCCTATATGATTTATTGGGGCTCAGGATCTGAATCTGTTTTAGCAATTAAACCATCTCACAAAATGGAGTGTTATTATTATTATATTAACTTATGTATGGCATAATCCATTAAGAATGCCCACGAACCTTAGGGGTTCACAAGCCCCTTGCTGGGAGTTCCTGCAGGCATGTTGCCTAATATATTGTTTACACATTAACAACGTATATATTTGCAAAAAAAGATTGTAAAGTCCAGGTCTGCTGCCCACCAGATTTCAGTGGCCAATAGTAAATCACCTTCTGTCTATATTTTAATAATCATCAGGCTACTTTTTCGTCATCTTTGAAACAGGATGCCGCTAGAGTTGTTTACCCTGCATTGCAACCACAACGTATTAACCAACTCCACAATATAAATAGCGAAACAAAACAGTGGTTTGTTCCTCCATATGGTGAGTCCTATTTAAATCCATAGCAATACACATAGTTATGGGGTTGCCGCTGCAATGCTGTGAAGTACAAGGGACCATTACGTTTCTTCTTCTCACTTTCTCGTGGAAAAGAAAGCTTGTGCTGGCTCCATGAATTGAAGATGGTTATGGCAGAACTATATTTGGAGTAGGGTACCTATACCATCATTATTCATAATACATGCCGTTGTTATTGGGTTCTAATAAACAATAAAAACAGAATCCTCTCATACAAATTGCACTCAGTTGGAGTGAGTCTGACTAGCAAAGGAGAGGAAAGGAATTTGCATCTCTGCAACGGAGATTTGCGTGTCATGAGCATGCAAACGTCTCTACATTTCACGGCTCGTTGTTGATGCAGTTTGGTTCCTGTTGTTGTGTCATGGTGTATGGGCTGGTTGCCTCAGAGAACCTTGGTAACGATCACTTCAGGAAGGAGATGGTGCTGACCATGGAGAAATTAAAGTAACACTATGCAACAATTTGACACTTTTTGAGGTATGGTTTTATAGGCAACTAGTTTTGGTACCATCTTCAAATTCATTTTGATAGCGTATGGTCATGTGTGAAGGACAGATAAACACCTGTGTCTTTCCCATTAGCCATCCAGGATATGCCCTATTTAGTTCTGTGTACCGGGCTGGAATGCCCTGCAAAAATGGAAGAAAAGCTTTCACAGCATGACATTGCCAGCTATACTGCCAAAAAAACACCAGTTAGTGTGTTGGCAAGCTTCTATCAGTGTCAACTGGGCTGTTGGTGGTGTTTGCAAAGTTGCATGTGTTTTAGGTAGTTAGCTTGCTAGTTTAACAGAACACCTTATTGGTGCTTTAAATAAAGAGAAGGTGTTTTTGTAACAAAACAAAAAGAGAAATCCACAAGGTTGAAAAGAATAGAGCTGTCATGGAGAATGGAAGCGTGCTAAATGTGAAGGATTTAGAAGAAGGGTGAACATGTGAGCAAAGTGAACACCGTGACAGACAGTGAGCTGCCCTCACAGGTGTGCACGCAGAAGAGTGAACATGTGAGGATAGTGAACACCGTGACAGACAGGTGTGCACGCAGAAGAGTGAACATGTGAGGATAGTGAACACCGTGACAGACAGGTGTGCACGCAGAAGAGTGAACATGTGAGGATAGTGAACACCGTGACAGACAGGTGTGCACGCAGAAGAGTGAACATGTGAGGATAGTGAACACCGTGACAGACAGGTGTGCACGCAGAAGCTGGGTTGGTAATTAGTGTGGGTGGCAGGGGAGCGGGCGCCTGCTGAGGCCTGCGGGGGGGTCAGGGGTCAGGGGAAGTGTTCTCTGCAGAGGCCTGTCTGTCTCTCCACGGGCCCATGAGCCCAGGGGGCGCCTCACACGCGGGGGCACAGCACCCTCTCTTTAGGGTTTACCAGCGTGCCCTACTAACCCCGAGAGACAGAGCTCTCTCCCACCGGGCTCATCCACACGCTTCACCACCAGCTGAGATAGGCACCGTCTGCACCATTGATGGAGAGATGCTGCACTGAATACTGATATCATAGACACAAAGAGTGCATTAACCTCCACGGCTGTTATAATTACCTCCTATAATACACGGCCAGATGAGCACCATTATCCTGCATTAAAGTATGTCATTAGATTCATTGTTAACTATGGCACCTTGCGACTGCGTAAAAAAAAGTCTCCCAATCCGTTGACTGAAGTTAAGTCATAATGTCTATGAAAGTATAGAAAGCATTAAGAGAAATGAAGTGCTCTTGGCAGCGCAGGGAATTGTTCTTGTTAAAGTGGGGCCAGTGCTGTTCAGTAGCTGTAATTGACTCTCCCATTTTGAACATGTAGCCCAGGCTAATCTGTCTGACCAATTATAATGCGTAGTTTTGAATCCATTATATTTGATCTGTAAGATGAGAGGGGTAATCTTACAATCAGTTATTGACATGGATGAAAGGCCATGTACCAGCCCACAACTTTAATGAGTAGGAAAAAAGGGCCTTTGATTGTAATTCAACCAGTTAATACAAATCTATTTTATACAGACATACAGTACATGAAGGGATGGTATAGTAAGCCGTTTGAACCCAGTTGTGAAGTTGGGCTTTGAGTGCACTGGTGTTGCCTGAAACATTCCACCTCAGAGAGAGAGAGAGACACAGAGAGAGAGAGAGAGAGAGAGAGACAGAGAGAGAGACACAGAGAGAGAGAGAGAGACAGAGACAGACAGAGAGATATTTTAGAGAGATGATATTAGCAATGCAAAGAGCAGGGCTCAACTCCTACAGGGAGCACATGCACCCAAGCACTGTATGTAGGCAGAGTACAGTACAGTAAGTTACATCGGGAATAAATGAATAAATGTTTTCTATGCATGAGCAGGAAGGCAAGGAGTGTACATACAGTTGTTATCGGAAAGAGCTGTGATTTCACGAAAGCACAAGTTACGAGGAAATGCTCCGTTTTTCTTTAACCGTGGAGCCTCATGCAATGTTTGTCATTTTTAATAAAAAAATCTGAATAAACCGGTCATCAGCAGAATCAGTTTGAGGTTCAACAAATACATACGTTCATT